>NC_080172.1:104681516-104981516 GCF_950295315.1 Erinaceus europaeus
GATGGCCCTCAGACAGGCCTGTTTTTGCTTGATATCTCTTAAGCAACCTCTAGGATGTTAAACACATTCTTTCTCTCAAACAGAGTTGAATGGAGACAAATCTCTGTCACTTAGAAGAGATTCACAACTGAAGACTCCCAAATAGTTTATTATATCTTATTTTTCATCAGCTTCTCACAGTTCAAATGGAATCTCCACTTGGATATCCCAGCTCACTTCTAATGCACCAAATTAAAAAAAATCAATTTTATCTTCCTATAAAAGTAGATCTCTTATCCAAACCCCTGTTTATATTGTTTCTGTTCTCCCAATTTCCTATCCAAGACTTTTCTCTTTTAAATGATCTTCTAGCTAAAGGTCATTTAATTAGTAATTGGCAAAGTCCAACCATTTTAAATGATTCTTTGATTTTTGTATGTTAAGAAATCATTGTACAAAGGAAAAGAAAGTTAGGAAAGATTTGAAACACTAGTGTGCATACTTAATACTCTGTGTTGTAAGTGCCAATACAACCTGAGGGCTAAAATAAATGTAATTACAGGGTCAGGAAAATACCTCACTGGGACAAAGTGTGACTTTACCATGTGGTCAACTGGGGGTCAAGCCTGCTACCCACAGCATTGAGAGAACTTTCAGTGTGGCTTCTTTCTCTTTCTGCCTTTATGTCTTGTTTTTGAATTTGAAAAAAAAAATCATCTCAGAGTGTTAAAAATGTGGAGATGAAAAAAAAAAGGTAATTATAGAGGTTGCATGATAGAACAGCTTCTCAGAGAAACATTTTTAATGCCCGTTTGTTAATTGGTTTTTCTCTCTATGCCAAGTGCATTAAGAGCTTGTCATATTTTAAATATAATGTAATTAGGTTTAAATTTAAGAAAAAAGTAGATGTTATGGAAGTTCTGACCCCAGTTTTCTTGGAAATTATTATTGCTAATTATTTTCTCTAAGTTTATATTCATAGCATCCTGTACAAAACCATAGGGACTATGTGACATCTGGTCTGATTGGGAGATAATAAAGCAAATAGCACAAGGGCCAGGATCCCAGCTGAGCTTCAAGGTGCTCAAGTAAATCTATGAGAACCTCCTTCCAAAGCTTTTCGGTGGAATGCTGAATAATTCTACAGTGCATACTGCGAGATGTATAAAAACCAACCAAAGAAGGCCATGTACAGATGACCCTGGAAAGAAAGAAGATTGTGGGCCCAAGCATTTTCCTTGTTCTTGGCTACACCAGACTGGATAAACTTTTGGAAGCCCTAAACGTCTGTTGATTTCTAAGTCCAAATTGAGATGCAAAGTCATAAAAAGCAGTGCAGATTTACTGGAGTAAATTGAGGTATTCCAGGCTTGAGCAAAATGTGACCTTCCTTTTTTCCAACTATGACACCATCCCCACCCACCCCTGAGACAATAGCTTAGATAACTTGTATATCAGATGTCAGGCACAGGCAAAACCTAATAAAGTCATGGGCACTTTGGAATATACCTAAAATAAAACTACTAGCTTTTTCCAAAACGGAGACTCCAAATATTCATCCTCAATATTCCAGCCTTTAAGTTTATGACTAGTCAATAATTTTCTCTGCTTTCTATCTTAACTCTTTTTTAGCTGCCAGGTTCCAGATGCTCCCATGATGCCAACCGGACTTCCCAGACAGATGACCCCACCAATGGATCCTGGAGCCCCACCTCCCCAGATCTCTGCCCCACTATACAAAGAGAGAGACAGACTGGGAGTATGGAGCAACCTGTCAACACCCATGTTCATCAGGGAAGCAATTACAGAAGCCAGACCTTCTACTTTCTGCATACCATAATGTCCCTGGATCCATACTCCCAGAGGATTAAAGAATAGGAAAGTTGGGAGTCGGGAGGTAGCGCAGTGGGTTAATCACATGTGGCATGAAGAGCAAGGACTGGCATAAAGGTCCTAGTTGATTCCCAGTCTACCCACCTGCAGGGGAGTCACTTCACAAGCGGTAAAGGAGGTCTGCAGGTGTCTTTCTCTCCCCTTCTCTGTCTTCCCCTCCTCTCTCCATTTCTCTCTGTCCTATCCAACAACAATGACATCAATAACAACAATAATAATAACTACAACAACAAAACAACAAGAGCAACAAAAGGGAATAAATAAATAAATGAATAAGAATAGGAAAGCTATCAGGGGAGGGAATGGGATATGGAGTTCCAGTGGTGGATATTGTGTGAAATTGTAACCCTCTTATCCTATGGTCTTGTCAGTGTTCCCATTTTGTAAATAAAAACTTAAAAAACTGTGACCTTCCTTTTGTAAAACTGGTGGGTATGGGGAGTTGGGTGGTAGTGTAGCAGGTTAAGCACACATGGTGCAAAGTGCAAGGACCAGCGTAAGGATCCCAGTTCGAGGCCCCGGCTCCCCATTGCAGGGGGGTCGCTTCACAGGCGGTGAAGCAGGTCTGCAGGTGTCGATCTTTGTCTCCCCCTCTCTGCCTTCCCCTCCTCTCTCCATTTCTCTCTGTCCTATCTAACAATGATGACATCAATAACAACAACAATAACAACTATAACAACAATAAAAAGACAAAAAGGGCAACAAAAGGGAAAATATAATAAATAAATAAAATTTAAAAAAAACTGGTGGGTATGAAAACAGGGGTCATTTGAAGTAATAAAAACTTGTCAGATCCTAATTTGGGGGTTCAAACTAAGATCACAACCAACATTATTTTCCAGGACTAAGAGAGAGGGTGTCTTTAGGACCTGGCACACAGTAAGATCCCACATTGCTGGGAAAATTGTATTTTAGTTGCAGAACTGATGGCTCTGTAAGGCAACCAATAGACTTGTGCTATTCATTTAAAAAGACCTTAGTTTCTATCTCTTTTCTTCCTTTTTTGTCTCTGTTGTCTATAGAATATGTGTTGGAATGTTTCTTGTTCTCCAGAGGAAAGTGATGAAGATGCTACTGGTGTTTTGCCTAGATTTCGTTTCCCAAGTTAGTGCACCCATCCTAAACCTATGTGATTTGTTGTCCACTAATAATTGATAGCTGTCACTGTAATAGAACAATCTCCTTAGCAGATGAGAGGCTCCTCATCAAGGAAATTACACTGGCCATCACTCCTATCCCCTAACCCCACCCTGGGGCAGCCCACAAGCAATAATTAGTTTTGAATTAGGAGTTTGAACTAGTTCATTCCCCTTCTCATGGCGAGGTGTAATTAATATACCAGGAACCCCAATCTGCCCTTCAGAATAGTTCAGGTCTCAAAGACTACCCTTAAGTATTTCTCGCTTCTCCTTCTCTTTCTTCCTCTTCCTTTTCCTCTTCCTCTTCTTTTTAAATTTTTATTTCTATTTGAAACTCCAAGCATTAAGTTCTGAGATACATGGGTAGAAGTGAAATTTCTTTTTTTTTTTTAACTGCTTAAATTTTCACTTTCGTTTATTGAATTCCTTCTGAATGTATGATATTTTTATTTTAATAATTTTTATTAGTGATCTGATAATGGTTATCAAGACTGTAAGATAACGGGGTAAAATTCAGCACAGTCCCCCAAGCAGAGTTCTGTGCGTCCCATCCCTTCCACTGGAAGCTTCCCTATTCTTTATCTCTCTGGGGATATGAACTAAAATTCTTCATGAGGTACAGAAGGTGGGATATTTGGATTCTGTAATTGTTTCTCCACTGAACATGGATGTTGGCAAGTCAATCTATACCTCAGCCTGTGTTGGGGTAGGGCTCTGGAGAAGTATAGTTCTGAGACACACTGGTAAGGTCATCTGCAGGGGGAGGTCAGGATAGCATCATAGCAGCATCTGCAACTTGGTGGCTGAAAAGCAGTAAGATATAAAGCAAATGGTCTGATAAACAGGAAACCAAAGGTAGGAATAGAGAAAATGAAACGAGGTGTTTTCATGTGGGATGAAACTAGCAAGTCTATTTTCAGTATATTTGAAGGGGTCCATGATTAGTAATTTTTTTCCTGAACCTGACAACTAACATGCAGGTGGACTAAAAGTATTGTCTGGAAAGATAGTGTCAGAGATGAGAATAGGACTAGAAAGTTGGATTAGGGCAGAAATTAGCTCCCAAATATGAGAAAAATATATAAATACCTTTAACTGTTACCCCTATCAATCTGACCTAGGTTCCATGTCTATTCATATTTAACATGTGAAACCTCTGCATCCCACTATCCATCTAGACTCAAAGTCCATGGTCACAGCCAGGAACATTCTAGGCTGCACTCACTTCAGGACCATTGTTCAAAGCAGGTTGGCAAATTAAGTTGACCCAGCCTCCCTTTGGGTAGTGGGGCCATCCCTGTCATTGCTGTTCTACAGTGAGTGAAAGGTCCTAGAAACGATCACAAGAGGGCTTATGATGGCTTTCCTGAGGAAAGTGGCCAGAGATGGTGGAGAGAGGTATCTATTAGCAGTCTTGGCTCATGGTATCTATGTGGGAAACCAAGGATTCCCTAATTAAAGGCTCAGATGATGGGGTGGCCGGGTATTGATCAAAAAGACCATCATTAAAGTATGCCAGTCTCTTCTCCTTATCCAGACTTTGTAGTCTTTACTTTATCTGATGAAGTTAGTCTAAAGTAATTGAAAGAAGTGAAATAAGGAGTAAAATAAGTAGTAGAGGGGTGTTTCTAAGCCTAAATAATAAAAATTTAACTAGGTATTTTATGGTATCTTCTTTCGGTCTTTCTAGGGGGCATGGTGCCTGCATTATGAATCCACTGCTCAGGGAGGCCATTTTTCCATTTGATTGGGTCAGACAGAGAGAAATTTAGAGAGGAGGGGGGATAGAGAGGGAAAGAGACAGACAGACACCTGCAGACCTGCTCCACCACTTGTAAAGCGTCCTCTTTGCAGGTGGGGAGTGGGGGCTGAAACCAGGGTCACTCATGATGTGGGTTCTTGTGCATAGTACTATGTGCACTTCAGTGGGTGTGCCACCACCTGGCCCCCTAGAAGTGACATTTCTAGTACAAGATGAAAGGCTGAGGGTGGGGAGTCCCGCCCATGCACACTTCTTGGGAAGCTTAAGAAGTTGATAGAAGATCTTGCCTCCTGTGGATTCTGTGTGTCCTGCTAGACTTCCCTTCTTCTACCCCAACTCTTTCATACTTTTTGTTTTATTTTGCTTTGCTTTGCTTTGTTTTTGTTTTTTAAGAGTGCAGTTAATACACTAAGGGCACAAGATCTATGTCACAGGTTCTCCTTTTTGGAAACTCAAACTGAGACATTATTATTTTTTTTCCATGGGTTTTATAATCTCTATAATGTGATTACATTATTACACAAGGAGGAGAAAAACATAATCACATTATGGTGGCCAGATGGTGGTGCACCTGGTAGATGGCACACATTCTAGCAATTCAAGGACCTGGGTTCAAGTCCTCAGTCCCCACTTGCAGGGAAAAATCTTCACAAGTGGTGAAACAGTGCTGAAGATGTGTCTTTCTCTCATTCCCATCTTTCAGCTTCTCTCAGTCTCTGTCCAAAATAATAAATACATAAAAATGTAAAAAATAAAGTAAAACATATTATTATTTGCTGGGACTCATGTGGGGTGGCTCCAGCCAAGAATCACTAAGGTAAGCTTACTTATTCTCCCTCTTTGGCTCTAAGGGACTCAAAGATCTAGACAAGAGACATTGGGGAGCATTTTAGAACAAACATTCATTTATTTGGGGGTGGGCTTAGGTTTATATAAAGATTTAAACAAAGAACATTCTTCAAATATGTCACAAATTACAAGTTTCTTCAAGGTCAGCTTGCCCCCTGTGGTAGGGGGTTGGCTTGACAAAAGTTGATGCAGATACATAAAGGTCAAAATAATTAGTCTCCTGATGCAGGCACTTAATTACCCAAAGGCATTTGAGAGAAGAATAGGGGTTGAACCATTAAGGTGAGATAGAGCAGGAAGAACAAGGCTTGATGTAAATTAAGGACATCAAAGAACACCAGGAAATAAGATTTTGGGGTTTTTTCAGTGTGTGGCAGGATGGGTTCTTCCTTTGTGATCAAAAGGTAAAGTGGAATGTGTGAACTTTGAGTGAGTGAATCCTAAAGCAGGCAACCATTTGGCTGACAGCAGGGGGAACTGAGAGAGGGTGTAGGCTTTTTGTGAGCTTGAGAGTCTGACGAGGGAAACCTGGGTCTGGGAAACTTTTTCCCTCTTGGCTCATCTCTATGGAGATAAGCTAACAAGTGGGATGTCTTTCCAGACCTCCATCTGAGGATGGGGGGAGCTTCCCTAAGCTCTACCAAGCTTTCACATAGTCCTACAATTATTTTTTTAGTAAAACATATTATTAACTGTAGAAGGACTCCCCACTATATTGAGTAATTGCTTTAAGTCAGTGGTGAGGGACACAGTCCCTCAGTTTATATATGAAATGTTTTGGTCTGGCCCTGCTAAGGCAATCACAGGCAAGACTAGAACTTTAATAAACCTAGAAGCAGTTTTCATACCAACATTAAGTACTAATTTTCATGTTGATAATTTTGTATGGCCTGCGAATGATGTTATAAATATTCAAAAGGCCCTTGGCAGAAAAACAAAAAAAAAAGTTCCCCACCTCCCTGTTTAAGTTCTGCAGAAATCAGAGGCAGTCTTAACTCATAGGGTGAGAAATAACATTTGGCTGAGAAAATATAACAGGTTATAAATAAAGCAAATGGTAACACTGAATTAGTTGAGTCATATCAGCTATGTCAAAACAGTGCAGAACTAATCACCAAAGAATTATGAAGATAATTATTCTCTCCAAATGTCAGGGGAAAATGGTACCATTGGACTTTCATTTCTTGCTGACTTTGGGAATAGGCACATATTTCTTGATCCCTCTAAGACCCAGTTTCATAGGTAAAATGAAATGTACAAAGACAATAAAATTCCAGATGTCCTTCTCAATTTGAATTGCTTTAACTTTGTATGATGCCTGGGGCTTAGGTGGGAAGGAAGCTCACAATTCTAGAAGTGGTCATTTTGATAGAATAAAGGGACAGTGTGTACAAAAAGAAAAGGAAAAAAAGCTTAACTAGAAAAGTAAATCTACATGAATGGATTTTTATGGTAACTTGGGGTCATTAGAATAACTTGACAGAACATCGTAGGAGACGGTACAGTAAGTGGAAGGCAAATGGTAAAACAAATTGAGTGCCAAAATGGAAAGGCAGTTTGGCAGCAGAGGTCAGGCTTCAGGTGCTTGAGTTCCTGAGTTCAATCCCTGGTACTGTATATCTTGGAAGGAAAGTTCTGGTTCTCTCGCTCTTCTCCTTAATATAATTCCATAGACAAGGCAGGAAAAGCATTATCCCATTCCCCAAGTCTTATCTCCTGTTTGTTTAAAACCTCTGAGTTCCCTGCATATACACTATGTAACCACGACAAACTATTTACAGTTCCCAGAAACTATACAGACAGCTCACATCCCAAGAACCTTACTAATGACATTCATATTCAAGAACATATTCCTGGAGGAGGTTGGGCGCAGTGGGTTGAGCGTGTGTGGCGCCAAGCGCAAGGAGCAAAGACCAGTGTAAGGATCCCGGTTTGAGCCCCTGGTTCCCCACCTGCAGGGGAGTCGCTTCACAGGCGGTGAAGCAGGTCTGCAGGTGTCTATCTTTCTCTCCTTCCCCCTCTGTCCCTCCTCTCTCCATTTCTCTTTGTCCTATCCAACAATGAATGACATCAACAATAATAATAACCACAACAAGGCTACAACAACAAGGGCAACAAAAGGGGGGGATGGCCTGCAGGATCAGTGGATTCATGGTGCAGACACTGAGCCCCAGCAATAACCCTGGAGGCAAAAAAAAAAGAATATATTCCTGGAGCAGGGTGGTGGCACACTTGGTTGTATGCACACAGTTACCATTCTCAAGGGCACTGCAAGCTCCCTCCCTATAGGGGTGGGGTGAGGGAAGTTTAGTGAACAATGAAGCAGGTCAGGAGGTGTCCTCCTTCTTTCTTCTTTCTTCCTCTTCTTCTTCTTCTTCTCCTCCTCCTCCTCCTCCTCCTCCTCCTCCTTCTTCTTTTGGTAAATCTCCCCACTCCTCACTCAATTTCTCTCTGTCCTATTAAAAAATATTAAAAAGGGAGTTGGGCAGTAGCGCAGTGGGTTAAGTGCAGGTGGCGCAAAGCACAAGGACCGCAGTAAGGATCCCAGTTGAGCACCCAGCTCCCCACCTGCACGTGGGTCACTTCACAAGCAGTGAAGCAGGTCTGCAGGTATCTTTCTCTCTTCCTCTCTGTCTTCCCTCATATCTCCATTTCTCTATGTCCTATCCAACAAGGACGACATCAATAACTACAACAACAATAAAACAATAAGGGCAACAAAGGGAAATAAATAATTTTTTTTTAAATAGAGAGAGAAAAAATATAAAAGGGAAAAAGGGGGTTGGGTGGTGTTGCACCTGGTTGAGTGCACAATGCACAAGGACCCGAGTTCAAGCCTCTAGTATCCATCTGCAGGGGGAAAGCTTTGAGAATGGTGAAGCAGGACTGCAGGTGTCTCTTTCTCTCTCTCTCTCTCTCTCTCTCTCTCTCTCTCTCTACTCTGCATCCATTCTTCTCGATTTCTGGCTGCTTCTATCCAATAAATAAATAAAGATTAAAAAAAGAAAAGAGTTTTTTAAAAATTTAAAAAATAAAATAAAAGGGAAAAAAATGGCCACCAGGAGTAATTGATTTGTAGTGCCAGCACCAAGCCTCAGAAATAACCCTGGTGGCAATTTCAAAAAAGAAGTAGGAGAAAGTACTGCCACTCATTGTCCCATAATTAACCAATCATATTTCTTAAAATTCAGTGTGACTTTTGTATGTTCTATGAATCCTTTCCAATAATCCCACCAGCTAGATCTGGTCATTGCCCTCTCAGTCCTTCCCTTCTTTTGCAGTGTCTCTCACTCTCCCACACTGTACCGTGACAGTTGGTTCACATGCTTCCCTTACTCATCAGGGATCCCTGCGTTCCTTGAAGACAAAAACAAAGACTGATTCATTTCACCCAATTTACCATTCCCGTCCGCTTTGCCACAATTGAATTCCTATGTCAGTTCTAACCATCCCCAATGAGCATGAGGGGGTGGGTCTCTGTTACACATGTTGAAGTGGATGAATACGAATTGTGTTCTATCTGTTTGCACCCTAATCATCTTTGCTTCCTGAGCTATTGTCTTCATTTAAAAGTTTCTTTTAAATTATATTATATGATGGCGTTGGCATAAAAATGAATAGATCCCATATAAATGTATATCAAAGCATTTTGTTTGACCTGAAAGCTTACTTTTTCCCTTCTGATTCTAAAACCATTTTTATATGTTTTCACATGTGCGCTTCATCTGCTTTGCCTAATAAACAAGTCAGTTCTGGAATGAATGGCCAAATATGTTAATGACATTGTTCTTACAAATATTAATATTTTTATTTTCCTACATAAGCGCATCCAGGTCTATTTCATCTGTTTTGAGAAATATGTCAAATGTTTGATTATGTATTTCTTTGGATTTATTATTATTTTTGCCATAGTATTTTTTTAAAAATCCTAAGTAACATCATGGGAAATGTAATAGAAATGTTCAAGTAAAACTCTACTCAGTCTGTTTTAGATAGCAATTTAAAAGGACTGGTCAAAATTATCACTAGGAGAGCACCCTGCTGTTCTTTGAATAGAATAAGAGAAACATTAAAAATCAAAAGGAAAAATTAATTTCATAGTATAACATAAGGAATAATGATTTCAAACAGCACTGTATATTATTAGTTCATAACTGTATCTACAAAATGTCATGTAAATTAGATTTCAAATGGTAGATGAGGTTTTCTCACAAAAAGAGAGGCTTTTTAATAAATATTAAGCACAGAAGTATTTAGGGATGATAAAGGTTCAGTAATTAAGCATTGAACATGCAGTGATACATTTGACAGCAAAGAATTAGAGATACAAAAATACTGTTCAGCTAAATGCAGCTGCCGAGGTTGAACTCACTAGTTTTGTGCTCTAAAGAATGACAGTTCACCTACTAGCAAATCTTCACCATTTATGCGTTGCTAGAAATACTGCATATCATAATGAAATAGAATTTCCAAGACATAGGTTCTTCAAAATGAGACATATCTTCAGGTATCCGTTTCTTTCCCATCTCTAGCACCTCTGAACCACGTTAAATGGTTGTGAGATAGGAAACTCACTCCTTACAATGCAGTCATTTCTGCTGCTGTATAAAATTTTAAATCCTATTAGTCAAATGAAAAATATATTACTATTTCCTGGAAGGTAGGACAGTAGTGGATATAGTACATAAGGCTAGCAAACATGAGGAGCTCCTGAGTTCAATCCCCAGCACTGCATGTGTCAATATGGTGTTCAGTTATCCTCTAATCTAATAAATAAATCTGTAAATAAATAGCCAAAAAAATATACAAAGATTAGTGCTTCATTTGTGTGATTCTTTGAGGGATGACAGGTAAAACAGAACTGATTTGGTTTCCAGATAATCAAACTATACCCTTAGGCACAAAAACAATTTATTTATTTATTTATTTATTTATTTATTTATTTATTTGCCTCCAGGGTTATTGCTGGTGGTCGGTGCCTGCACTACGAATTCACTGCTCCTGGAGGCCATTTTTAACCTTTTGTTGCCTTTGTTGTTTATTGTTGTTGTTATTGCTGTCGAAATCGAGAGAGGAGGGGAAGGCAGAGAAAGGGAGAGAAAGACACCTGCAGATCTGCTTCACTGCCTGGGAAGCGACCCCTGTCGATGGGAAGCCAGGGACTCGAACAAGATCCTTATGCCTGTCCTTGAGCTTTGTGCCATGCGCACTTAACCTGCTATGCTACCGCCCAGCCCCCAGTTCTGTTTTGGTTTTGGTTTTTGAGTTTTGGCCTTTGTTTTTTTGTTTGTTTGTTTTGTTTTTTAACTTAAGTTGTTTTATATGGGCCTCTTTCGGGCAATATATGATAGTGGACAGAGCATAGAGTTTTTCAATCAGAGAAATCTGATTTTAAATCCTGGCTCATACATTTATTTAAGCACCTGTATGACCTTAAGGAAGTGGCTTAAACTCTGCAAGACTCACTTTTCTCTCTCCAAAACCTTGAAGGTTGAGAGAATTAGAGCTGATGTATGCAAAGCATCTAGCACAGTTCTTGCTGCAAAATAAATACTCCAAATCTGCCAGCGACTTTTAGTGTGTCTCCTTAAAGGTACCGATCTTATTTTGACATCTTAATGATGGCGGTTAATAATTAATAAGCATTAATTACTGTAAACACTTTGAAACTAGTCACCTTTACCTCCAACTTAAAACTGTCCCCAGACTGTTTTTTTTTTTTTAATCTTTTTTTTTCTCCTTGTTTCTTGGTTGATTTTAACTTTCTCTTTATTATTTCTCGTTATTGCCAGATATAATTCTCATTTCTATGAGCATGTCCGCTTCTCACAGTCATTCCCCACTATTTCCTTTAGTCTGTTTCCTACCTTGGAATAAAATAGATGAAGGAACAAAAGTTATTATTATTATATTTAAAAGAAATCTCCATAGGTTCTACATAGAAAGGCTGTGATGACCCTAAAAGGCCTAGTATCACCATTTTAGAGTCTGGCTTTTAATGTGTGTGGCTTTGACTAGTTATTGTAGTCGATATTGAGAACCTTCTCCCTTACATCCAGGTTTGTGATAGTCTTTCAGAAGGTTTGAGATTTTTCAAACAGCTGACCTCATGTAAACACTGAATATGGATGGCTAGATAAATAGATGGATGATAAGAGATAGATATGCACTTATTTTTTATTATTTGCTTATATGCATACATATATATATAAGTATTTGTGTATGAAAAGAAGAAGAATCTTAATCAAAATAAAGTGTGATACTTCATATGTTTAAAGTCCTTGATCTGAAAAAAGAATCAATATAATGTCATTATATTGCTAGGTTCATTCAGATAGAGAAATAGATACAGAGAAGAAGACAAATATTATAATACACACAGAGAGAGACCTTGTAAAGAAATAAATATTGGGAGTTGGGCGGTAGCGCAGCAGGTTAAGCGCACGTGGAGCAAAGCGCTAGGGACGGCATAAGGAACCTGGTTCGAGCCCCTGGCTCCCCACCTGCGGGGAGTCGCTTCCCAGGCAGTGAAGCAGGTCTGCAGGTGTCTATCTTTCTCTCCCCCTCTCTGTCTTCCCCTCCTCTCTCCATTTCTCTCTGTCTTATCTAACAACAACGACATCAACAAAAACAGCGCTAAAACAACAAGGGCAACAAAAGGGAATAAATAAATAAATAAATACTTTTTTAAAAAAGAAATTAAATATTTCCATTACATTGTTAAGCTACTCAAATGAAGTGACACATGGCCATGCTTTGGGGTATACTACTTATTTATCATTCTGTGGCAAATTAGTCCATAACTTAGCAATTTAAAATTATTTCAGAGGTTTTTCTGGGTCAAGAATCTTAGTGCCACTAAATTCAGGGCCTCTGGTTTAAGAGATGTTAAAGGTGGAGAAGTAGATGAGGCTGAGGAGAGACACTCCGGAGATCAGTAAAGACAACAGCTACAGTACTTTTAACTCAATCCCAGACGAAGGTGTCATGCCATTACTTCTGTATATTGTATCTATTAGAAGGGCATCCCTAGGTTTAACTCATTGGAAAGACAGGGATAAAACAAAATAGGACTATCAGGCAGTAGGTAACACTGGGAGACATTTTAGAGAATTCCTGTTGCTGTGGATGAAATGTTTGGATACATAATTACTCAAGTTTTCTTTTTATCTTTATTATCTTTTTAAAATTTATTTTATTTATTTATTTATTTATTTTGATGAGACAAAGAAAGATAGAGAGAGGAAGACACAGAGCAAAAGACCAGAGCACTACTCAGCTCTGGTTTATGGCGGTGTTAGGGATTGAACCTGGGACCTTGGAACCTCGGGCATGAAAGTGTTTTTGCAGAACCATTATGCTATCTCCCCAGTCCTTAAATTTTCTTTACTCTGTAATGTATACATAACATATCTTTGTGTTTTAATTGCTTAGGTTAATTGATAATGATCATTTTATGTTTTATGTTTTTTATGTTTATGTCCTAAAGACTCAAAACACTAAAAAAAAAAAAGTTTTTTTAACTATAACCCTCCTGGCACCTATTCTATTTCTAGCGGTATTACCTATGTGCCTGGCTGTCCCTATCTAAGCAAGCACAGCCCTATGAGTTCCATCAGAGTAGTGACAATGACAAAAAGGGAGCTGACATCCACTGAGAACCTATGAAGGGTCAGATCCTGTTGCAAATTTGTTCACAAGGATTATTTTTTATTTTTTTATTTTTTATTTTTTAATTTATTTTTATTTAAGAAAGGATAAATTAACAAAACCACAGGGTAGAAGGGGTACAACTCCACACAATTCCCACCACCCAATCTCCATATCCTACCCCCTCCCCTGATAGCTTTCCCATTCTATATCCCTCAGGGATCATGGACCCAGGGTCATTGTGGGTTGCAGAAGGTAGAACGTCTGGCTTCTGTAATTGCTTCCCCGCTGAACATGGACGTTGACTGGTCGGTCCATACTCCCAGTCTGCCTCTCTCTTTCCCTAGTAGGGTGGGGCTCTAGGGAAGCAGAGCTCCAGGACACATTGGTGGGGTATTCAGTCCAGGGAAGCCTGGCCGGCATCCTGATGGCATCTGGAACCTGGTGGCTGAAAAGAGAGTTAACATACAAAGCCAAACAAATTGTTGACAAGGATTATTTTTAATCTTTACCCAAACCTGCCAAGAAGGACCTCTCATCTGTAATTTACTGATGAAGAAACTAAAGGTTAAGAGCTATCTCACAACAAAATTTTCAAATACAAACCTGAAAAGGTTCAAAGTCTGTGCTTGTCCGCAGATGTACCATTTTGCATTCCTGTTTTATGCCACTACAACGGAGAATTATGTATTTTGACAGAGGAAGGTTATAGAGACAAAGAATACATTTTAGAAAGAGGGGGGTGCATCTGCAGATAAAAGACCTGGAACAAAAACAATAATAGGAAGTAAATAAGAACATATCCTATTTTGCTAATTTGGGAGTGAGTTGTGGTTCCTCAAAATTCATGTCGACTCTCTAATTTCCATTAGCTCAGAATGTGGTTGTATTTGAATAAAGGACGACCTTCAGTGTGGTGACTAAGTTAAAAGGGAATCCTTAGGAGTGACCCTAATTCAACCAGATAAATTTCTTTGTAAGAAAAGGAAAACCAACATATTTTTATAATAAGTTTACATAGTATTATAAATGCATACACTGTTTATGTAGCTTCCTGGGCCAGTGAGGGGTGGGAGTGGGCGGGAGGGATGGGTCACAGTCCTTTGGTGGTGGGAATGGTGTTTATGTACACTCCTAGCAAAATGTAGACATATAAATCAGTAGCTAATTAATATGAGAGGGGGAAATCAATTGTATGTCTCAAAGGTTCTCAAAAGACAAACTGAATCTTTTTAATATATAGGCTATGTATTTGATATGCGGACTCTCTCAAAAGCCTAGACCAAGTAGATTAGAAGCTTCCAATAGCACAGCTATATACAAGATACTGGGTACTGTCCAGCAAACCATAACAAAGGGACTTTTCAAAGTTAACCCAATTAACAAATAATGTGATGATAATATTAACTATTGATTGTCTTTTTGAACCCTAAGACAGCAGGAACCTCACATCTTCACTATAGAGCCCCTACTTCCCCCAGTCCTGGAACCCTTGGATAGGGCCCACTTTCCCGTATGCATCTCCCAATCCAAACCAAATAACATTGCATCTGCCGATCACAACCTAACCAAAGCAACGATTGCTACCTCAACATGCTTCACCTCCAAATGTATCCAGAGACTTCACGTGTGGAATGACAACCCTTCAGCTTCATTACTCAGGTGAGACCTTTCCTTTAATAGTACACTCTAATTTCATCTCAGGTAGTTCACTTTCTAACAAAGTCCCATAACCTAGATATACACCAGTTTCTGTGAGAGAGAGCTTATGTGCACACGTATCCATAAACTACTGCAAAATATATACCTGAAAGCAGGACTACACTAGAGTTTGCAGTGAGTACCTCCCTAACACTTCCTCTCCACTATTCCAAGCTTGGGATCCATGATTGCTCAACAAATTGTTTGGCTTCATATGTTAACTCTCTTTTCAATCACCAGGTTCCAGATGCCACCAGGATGCTGGCTAGGCTTCCCTGGATTGAAGACCCCACCTATGTGTCCTGGAGCTCAGCTTCCCCAGAGTCACACCCTACTAGGGAAAGAGAGAGGCAGACTGGGAGTATGGACCGACCAGTCAACGCCCATGTTCAGCGGGGAAGCAATTACAGAAGCCAGACCTTCTACCTTCTGCAACCCTCAACGACCCTGGGTTCATGCTCCCAGAGGGATAGAGAATGGGAAGGCTACCATGGGAGGGGGTGGGTTATGGGGATTGGGTGTTGGGAATTGTGTGGAGTTGTACCCCTCCTACCTTATGCTTTTGTTCACTAATCCTTTCTTAAATAAAAAATTTAAAAAAAAAATTTTTTTATTTGCTCAGAGAGAAATTGAGAGGGAGGATAAGATAGGGAGAGAGAAAAAGAGACCCTGTAGCTCTGCTTCATCACTCATGAAGCTTTTCCCATGTAGATGGGGACCAGGGTCTAGAATCTGGGTCCTTGTACATGATAATTAATATGTGTACTTAACCAGGAGCACTACCGCCCAGCCCCCAGATACATACATTTATAGATACATTTATGCATATATTGGAGCATATGCAATGTAATAAATGTATACACTTCAGAAACACGTAAAGAAATTTTGAGTTTAAATAATATTTTCCATATTTGGAAGCTTCAATTAAGTAAGTATTGTGCGGAGTTTCCGCAGCTGTCATTTTCCAAGAACTTCTGAGATTCTCTGGCAGATGGCAGGGAAGTAGAATTTAAGCAAAGAAACTCAGACCCCTCCTCAAAGAAACAGGCTTTTAAGTTTTGGCTCGGTCATTTATTTTTAAGCCACATGACCTTGGATAATATACATAGACTGTTTAAGCCTGCGCTTCCTAAATTTTTATTTTGTTTCCACTTCGGCTAACATTTCTTGAGTACCTACTACAGGTCAGACTGTGCACTGATGAATTTTGCGTGAATCATTTCATTTGTAAAATGTGATAACAATGCTACCTAGCAGGGTGCTGTGATGACCAAGTGGGATAATATATATTCGAGGTTTCACAAACTGTACAGGTTCATAGACACATTTGGGTGTGTCATTTTTCTGTTTTCTACACCAGTGCTTCCAAATAATAAAACTGCAATTTTGACCTTAGTAACAACTGCTCCTTTAGTTTTATTCTGTAGCTAAATGATCCAAAGGCAATCTAGGAGTTCTATTAATCTTCACCAAGCTCAGCTTTAAGCCTATCAGTCCCCTGCTGAATAAACAAATAAACTTCAAAAAACTGAATAATAGCCCAAACAATTGCTTGATATGTGAACTAAGGTATTCTACAGTCTGACCTCAATGTACTTTTTCAATTCTATTTCCCGTTACATATTCTGCTTCAAATTTTCAACAAAACAACTAGGAAGCATGAAATTGATGTCTCTGGTTTTTAAAAAATTATTCGTTATTTACTAATCCATTCATTTAATGAGTGAAGAAGCACCACTCTGATATTTGAGGTTCCAGGGATGAAACCCAAGGCTTTACACTTACAAGTCCCACACTTTACCCACTGAATAACCTCCCTAGTCACTTGCACCCTGAATATTTCTTCTTTCTGACTGATCCTAGGAGTCCCTTCTTCGCTCTTTTCAGTTGATAATTTGCTATCTTTAAGAAGAGAGCCACGGGAGTCTAGTCAGCGCAGCAGGTTAAGCGCAGGTGGCACTAAGCACAAGGACCCGCATAAGGATCCTGATTCAAGCCCTGGCTCCCCACCTGCAGGGGTGTCGCTTCACAAACGGTGAAACAGGTCTGCAGGTGTCTATCTTTCTCTCCCTCTCTCTGTCTTCCCCCTCCCCTCTCCATTTCTCTCTGTCTTATCCAACAACAATGACAACAATAATAACTACAACAATAAAACAACAAGGGCAACAAAAGGGAATAAATAAATAAATAAAATAAAATAAAGAAGAGAGCCACAAGGCAAGTCAAAATTGTTTAAGAATAGCAGAGAATTGAGATGTAGGGTATATAGATTTCGGTAAAAACCTAAAATATGTCATTAACAGCAACAGAAGCTGTGGTTTAAAATGAAAACAAATAAATATTTCTTAATGGGGGTAAGGCAAGGAAAGAAAATGAAAGAGAGAGAGAGAGAGAGAGAAAGAGAGAGAGAGAGAGAGACCACAGCATCATTCTAGCACATGGGAAGAAACCAGGACCTCAGGCTTAGAAATTTAACACTTTACCCACTGTCACCTGTCACCTCCCAGACCTCAGGTTATGGATCTCTTTATAGAAAGGATGGCCAGAGGGAGGGCAGTGGTGCAACCAGTTAAGCACACATATTAACAAGCTCCCCCTTCTCATCCCCTATAGGGGGCAGGCTTTAGGAGCCATGAAACAGGTCTGCAGATATCTTTCTCTACCCCTCTCCCTGTCTGGCTGTGTCTCCCCTTCCTCTCTCATTTTTTTCTCTGTCTCACCTAATAAAAACTGGAAAGAAAAAAAAAACTGAAGAGTGGTAGGTATGAATCCACCCCAATGACAACCCTGGTGGCCATGAAAAAGAGAGAGAGAGGGAGACTATGAAGATAATGGCCAAGTAAATGATTTATAAGATAGAGTGGTCAGGGGAGTCTGGCGGTAGCAGTGGGTTAAGTGCACGTGGCGTGAAGCGCAAGGACAGGCATAAGGATCCCGGTTGGGTTTGAGCCCCAACTCCCCACCTGCAGGGGAGTCGCTTCACAGGCGTTGAAGCAGGTCTGCAGGTGTCTATCTTTCTCTCCCCCTCTCTGTCTTCCCCTCTCTCCATTTCTCTCTGTCCTATCTGACAATGACGACATCAATAACAACAACAATAATAACTACAACAATAAAACAAGGGCAACAAAAGGGAATAAATAAATAAATATTAAAAAAAAGATAGAGTGGTCAGGTGAAGTAGTCACAAGGTAAAAGTTGGTGAAATCCACTTTTATCAAACAGAAGATTCTTCTTACTACTCTCTCTCTCTCTCTCTTTCTTTCTTTCTTTCTTTCTCTCTTTCAATTTTGGCATTTTTAGCCAAATCAATGTAAGAAAGTTCCACTGACAAAACCACCCTGGCTCTATTTCAAATTGTCTTCACTTACCTCAAACTCTCACAACACCTATAAAAACACTTCGTATGTGTCTAAATGCACCATAACTTCTTAAATGGCATCTGCTATTATAATTTTATTATTACTGTCACCATAACCATCATCACTACCAATGCTTATTAACTTCTTGAAATATGCCTTTCCTGGGAGTCGGGCGGTAGCACAGCGGGTTAAGCACATGTGGTACAAAGCGCAAGGACCTGCATAGGGATCCTGGTTTGGCCATAAGGGTCCTGGTTCGAGCCCCTGGCTCCCACCTGCTGAGGAGTCACTTCACAAGTGGTGAAGCTGGTCTGCAGGTCTCTTTTTCTCCCTCCTCTCTGTCTTCTCCTCCTCTCTCCATTTCTCTCTGTTCTATCCAACAACAATGACATCAATAACAACAACAATAAAACAAGGGCAACAAAAGGGAATAAATAAATATTTTTTTAAAAAATTTAAAAAAGAAATATGCCTTTCCACTACATGCCTTGAAAATTATAAATGATCTCCCCCTCCTCTGAAGCATTAGATACTAATCATTTTCTGAGGAGTAGGGACAGAATTCTAGTGGTTTTCTGTGATGGAGTAAAGTATATATATTAATTCCTATTAATATATTTGTGTGCTAAGCCCCTCCTTTGTGGCAAATTCTATGTTAGAAAGGACACCTTGCACAAGTTGTATCTTAACCAAAAGTGGAATTCAATGATAGATATAGACGATTAATAAGAATTCACCTGAGGGGAGTCGGGCTGTAGCACAGCGGGTTAAGTGCAGGTGGCGCAAAGCACAAGGACCAGTATAAGGATCACGGTTCAAGCCCTGGCTCCCCACCTGCAGGGGAGTCGCTTCACAAGCGGTGAAGCATATCTGCAGGTGTCTATCTTTCTCTCCCCCTCTCTGTCTTCCCCTCCTCTCTCCATTTCTCTCTGTCCTATCCAACAACAATAATGACAACAATAATAACTACAACAATAAAACAACAAGGGCAACAAAAGGGAATAAATAAAATAAATATAAAAAATATTTATTAAAAAAAAAAAAGAATTCACCTGAGTTAGCCAGAACCCTCTGGTCTTGTCTTGTAATCCGCCTATATGCCTATACTCTTTCTTTAGCACTATAGCTAAAGTGAGTTTTAAGGAAAGTGATATATCACTTTGCCAAAAATCCTGCCACAAATCTACTTTATTCTGTTTTTTGTTTGTTTGTTTTTACTGGCAGGATTCAGTGAGACCTGATGTGAGCTGACCCTGCAGTTTTCTCTTGGCTCCAACTTCACTGTTGTTAATTATTCTGCCCCAGTCACACTGGCCAGCTACCTGTCCTTCCAGCTGCAGCTTGCTTTCACCCTTGATTCTCACCATCCCCTTTACCTGGGATGTTCTTGCCTGGGCATTTGCTTGACTAGATCTCTCAACTGTTTTAGGTCTTAGCTCCAATGGTAATGATTAAAGTCGATGCCAATCAACTACTTAACTTCTTACCCAGTCAACTCTCACCCTTTTCTGTTTCCTCTTTGTCTATTGTGTTTTTGTTTTTTATTTATTTATTTATTTATTTATTTTCCCTTTTGGTGCCCTTGTTGTTTTATTGTTGTAGTTACTATTGTTGTTGTTATTGATGTCGTCGTTGTTGGATAGGGCAAACAGAAATGGAGAGAGAAGGGGAACACAGAGAGGGGGAGGGAAAGAGACAACTGCAGACCTGCTTCACTGCTTGTGAAGTGACTCTCCTGTAGGTGGGGAGGGGAGTCGGGGGCTCCAACCAGGATGCTTACACTGGTCCTTGTGCTTCATGCCAAGTGCACTTAACCTGCTGCAATACTGCCCGACTCCCTATTGTGTTTATTTTCTACTGGCTCTTGTATTACTTGTGTACTGACTTAGTTGTTAATTATTGAGCCCTTCTCATTTTTATGTAGGCATGGAACAGAGATTTACATGACTGACTCTTGACATGTCCTATAGAGCTAGCAAAACACAAAAATATAGCAGGAACTAACACAGCATTGAACACTTAAAAGCTCTTTAATGAATACTTACTATTGAGTTACTTTCAATCTCTAAATCATAACTCTCACTTTTTAATATTTATTTATTTATTTATTTATTCTTTTTTGTTGCCCTTGTTGTTTTATTGTTGTAGTTATTATTGTTGCCGTCGTTGTTGGATAGGTCAGAGAGAAAATCGAGAGAGGAGGGGAAGACAGAGAGGGAGAGAGAAAGATAAACACCTGCAGACCTGCTTCACCGCTTGTGAAGCGACTCCCCTGCAGGTGGGGAGCCGCCGGGGGCGTGAACCGGGTTCTTTATGCGGGTCCTTTATGCGGGTCCTTGAGCTTTGCACCAGGAGCGCTTAGCCCGCTACGTTACCGCCCGACTTCCAACTCTCATATTTCTTTTCTTTTTTTAATATTTATTTTATTTTATTTATTCCCTTTTGTTGCCCTTGTTGTTTTATTGTTGTAGTTATTATTGTTGTTGTCATTGTTGGATAGGACAGAGAGAAATGGAGAAAGGAGGGGAAGACAGAGAGGGGGAGAGAAAGACAGACACCTGCAGACCTGCTTCACCGCCTGTGAAGCGACTCCCCTGCAGGTGGGGAGCCGGGGTCCGAACCGGGATCCTTATGCCGGACCTTGTGCTTTGCGCCACCTGCACTTAACCCACTGTGCTACAGCCCGACTCCCCCAACTCTCATATTTCTAAGTGGCATCATTTCTCCATGGTCTACTTTTACCTTTCCATATTTCAAACAGTAATACATTCACATCTGGGGGCCAAATGTTGACATACCTAGTTAAGCATACACAATGTAGCCCCCAGTCCCCATCAGCAGAAGGAAAGCTTCATATGTGGTGAAGTAAAGCTGCAGGTGTCTCTGTCTCTTTCCCTCTCTATCTCTCCTCCTTTCTCAATTTATCTCTGTCTCTAATAATAAATAAATAACATTTTTAAAATCATGTTCACCTCAAGATTTCAGATATTATTTTTGAAAATGTGAAATTTTAAGGAAACATTTTTTTTCTTTCAAGTTTTATGGAAGTCACAATGGTGTACTGCAGCTTGGCCTCTTTTTTTGTGCCTTAAGACATTGCCATGCATAATGGGTGTTTGTAGCTGGTAAAGCAATGTATATAAAAACATTCATTAGGGGAGTCGGGCAGTGACTCAGTGGGTTAAGCGCATGTGGCACGAAGCTCAAGGACCGATGTAAGGATCCCAGTTTGAGCCCCCCCCCCCATCTGCAGGGGAGTCGCTTCACAGGTGGTGAAGCAGGTCTGCAGGTGTCTATCTTTCTCTCCCCCTCTCTGTCTTCCCCTCCTCTCTCAATTTCTCTCTGTCCTGTCCAACAATGACGACATCAACAACAGCAACAACAATAATAACTACAACAATAAAAAATCATTAAAGAGGTAAAATCAATTCAACTCATCAAACAATTAATGAACATATGTAATGAGAAATATTTTACAGGTTTTACAAAGATGGAAAAGATACTTAAAGAGACCATCTTAAGCATAAGTACAGGACTTGTATGAAAAGAGTCCCAGATCTAACTCCTAACACCACTAATAACCTGAACTGAACACTACCGGGAAGATTTATATGCATATGAATGAATCATTTCTGCTCTAACATGGCTTGTAATCTATCCAGTAAGAGAAGCATTTGAAAAAAAAATCACTAAAATAGTATGAGATGAATCATTAACTTGTGTTTACCTGAAATGACGCATTCACATTTCTGTGTGTATTTTTTTTTAGGCAGGCCCCTACCCTAGGTCAGCTCTGTCCCATAAGTGGGTTAACATTCAGTTAACCAGAAATTCCATTAGTTAGAATACTTTGTTCCTCCGACTTATCCGTCAACAAAGACCTTGGTAGTTGTTCATTCTTTTGTATATCTAGGCTCTGTTTGAATAGTCTGAAAGGCAATGTAGATAATAAGCCTGAAGCTAGACTTTAAAGCTGATTGCAGTTATTTAGTAACTTAACTCTAGCTTCTGCCAAGTCCCCTACACCTTGATAAATTTATACAGGGGTCTCTCCGAGTTCTTTTCTGAGAACTTATACTCAGGATGACTGATTGACAAGTGGAGCTTTTTCTTTTTCAGGGGGGAGGAGAAATTTTCAGGGTCAGGCTCCTTGTATTTGCAAAGAGCTTTAAAAGCTCCAGAGAGTGAACAGAGTCAAAATTGACTGCTTGCTGATGATCACAAACTTCATGACAGAGGAAAAGGAAGAGAGAGAGAGTGGGGCTGTGATGCAGAATGTCAGGATAACGACCAAGGAGGACAATTTCAAAACAGACTTCCAGATAAATTAGAAGTTAGATAGGCAACCAGAAACTATAGGCATTAGATAGAGAGTTCAGAAGCTAGAGAACTTCAACCCCAGTCAAGACAGAGTCTGCAGCATCAGCCTCCAAGAGAGAAGGGTGACTGACTGTGGATAGCTTTCTTTAGCAAGGACACAAACTCATCACAGTCTCTTTGGACATGGTATTTCTTCAATATTTTATTACTTAAGTCCTAGTACATATTTCAGTTGTTACATACAAAAAAAGTACTTCTCTTATTCATATTCATATGCCTATAAACTCACTGTATTCTAATACTCATCTTGATTTATTCATAAGGACCTGCAAAATTCATGCCTTAGTGAGGAAATGTTTCAGCTCTTCACATCTCTTTTGTGGTCATTTTCAAAACGGAATGACTAAAAGGTAAGTTTCAAGCTCCATTCACTTCTGGAGCCAAAGGGTGTGGGGGTGGGGAGAATTCTATATACTTTAGGTATCCCTTCATTTCTAACAACAAAGTCCTGAATTTTGAAGAGGGATATTTTTATCCCCTGGAAATAATCTTTCTTAGGGAAAAAAAAAAGCTGAAATAAACTAGTTATATTGGTATGTGTTTAAGCCTTTATATTGAGAAAGGAGATTATTATCATCATGGTTTGAGAAAATAAGTAGGATTCCTGTTTAATGAAACCCATTTTCATTACTGCTTGGCTTCGTGACTAGATAGCCAAAGGCAAGCAGGAAACAGAAGCCAGTGTTGAATGGAGCTATTTCAGAGAGGGAAAGAAATGAGCTGATTACTCAGAAGTCACAGGAGACAAAGTGAGAAACAGGTGAGGTAGAAGGACTCTAAGCTGACCATCTGAAAAGACAGCAACTCCAATGTGTGCCAAACATACGTTCACTTCTGACATCCTCTTCTAACTCATGCTTCTGACTTAGATTCAGATGCACTGCCCTTTCCATAATTTTCTCACTAACAAGTATAACTTCTTTACAAGTGTTATGTTAGTTCTCAGTCTAAGAGGTTCCCAGAAATCCAAATCACCTTGGGAAATCCAGTTTTACAATGAGAGCTCAAAGACAAACAAAAAACACTAAGCATTAGTTTAGTATTTCATAAAGAAAGTTTCAGATGCATAGGAGTCATGAATTGTTAATGGGGATATATGGAGGCATTAAAGAGGGACATTTATTTTTGTGAGCATCCCAGTTGGGGTGTAATCTCTAACCACAAGTGCAAAGTGTAAATGTAAGATCTGACTTATCCCCCAAGAACAACAGTCTAATTGTCATGATTTGCCTGTCCATCAAGCAAACAAAAGTAAATACATACTTCCCATTTGACAGAGGAATATTAACAGGTTTAATTCAATAATTAATATAAAAGACATTTCAGTAAATGGCTTTCTATAAATTGGAAATGTTGGAAACTTTCACATCCTTATGTCACTCATGACTCCCCAATCATCATGCAAGATCCAAATACAAAAGGTTTTTTCCCTTCCCCATAAGTCATTTTCTGAATGTAAAGTTAAAAACCACAGTGCCCCGGAAGACGTGGAAGATCCACACTCTGTAATTAGTTGAGAATGGAGTTGTGCTAGTCATTCCTCCAGTGCTGACACTGTCATCCAGCTTCTGAAAACATTCAATCAAATCATCCTATTGTTTACAAATCAGATGCAAACCCAACTACTGCAAGGTTAGCCTGTTCTTCAAATAACTACACTTCTAGCATAATTTCATGGCAAACTAGAAATACAGACATCCAAGAGCTTTGCCTGTTGTTGCTAATCTTTCCACTCCAAATTATGCTGCTGCCTCTGTATTTTCTGCTACATTTGCTCTTTTTCAGGTGCAGCTGACAATTCTGAGGTCACACTGGGTCATTAGTGGCAAGCTGACAGTAGAACATGACTGTTTGAGCTAAGTTACTAATAAGTGAACCCGTGGTGTGCCATTTCATTAGTGGATGTATCATTAAAAGCATCACCTCTATGACTTACTCATTGTTCTTTGCCCAGTCTGGCCCCTGACTTGAAGTCTTGAAAATAAAGAAACCATGCTAGTCTAGTGAAGGGCGAGAGCCAGCTAATTAGTAGTCCCCTTCCTGCGTATTCTTTTCTCTCAATGGCATAAGGTAAGAGTACTTTTCTGCCTTCCACAACTACGACTATGAATGGATTTGTTTCATGCAAAAGGAAGACAGTATAGGAGAAAATGAGTGGAAAAATGAAAATAAAATCAAGGATCTAGGAAGATAGTAGCTAGGTGCCAGACACCCGAAATACAGTGGTTAGGCTGATACACGTTTTGGTTTAACTTAAAAGATATTCCTGGTCAGTAGTGCTGGGGGTTAAGCGCACATGGCAGGAAACGCAAGGACTGGCAGAAGGCTTCAGGTTTGAGCCTCCAGTTCCCTATCTGCAGGGGGGGGTGGAGTCGCTTCACAAGGGGTAAAGCAGGTCTGCGGGTATATTTCTCTCCCCCTCTCTGTCGTCCCCTCCTCTCTCCATTTCTCTCTGTCCTATCCAACAACAACAACAGCTATAACAACAACAATAACAAGGGCAACAAAAATGGGGAAAATGGCCTCCAGGAGCAGTGGATTTGTAGTGCGGGCACCAAGCCCCAGCGATAACCCTGGAGGAAAAAATAAAAGAGAGAGAGAGAGAGATGATATTGTTAACAGTGGATAAAAGGCTTGTCTACACTATTTGCGAGCTTCATAAAATCAAGCAAGTTGTGAGATATCTGAGACTGAATTTTTTCATTTGATAAAGAGAATCCTAACTCTCTCAGGTCAGGTAATACATGTAAAACACTTATTGCAAGTACCAAACTGCCTAACTAGCACCATTGGCCTCAAATTTGGCATCAGCACCTCTAAACTAGCTCCAGTATTTCTTCCCCCAAGAGGTCTACTGTGACGAGTTATATTTGCCAGTCCCAATATGTCTTTGTCAATCTACAACCAATTCCTAACTGGTTTAGTACTTTTCAAACCCATTTTTCTACTAATTCTTATTAATCTGTATTATCTTCTGTTCATAATCATAAACATTTAACACACATAGTTACAAACAAAATCACCATTTTTCTAATGTCTTACGAAGAGTGTTACATATGAGGTGAGATTTACAGCTATCATGGTTGATTTATCACTGATAAATAGAAACTTGACCTAAGAATGTCCATATTTATTCTTTAATATGTTATTAATAAGAACTTGCTATGGACCACGTGTTAATATGTAGTGATAAATGTGATTTAGATTTACTACAGTTGTGAAAATCCTAATAGGAACCATAGTCTTGAATCCTTGGGAAGTTTTCCCAAAGGGATATTATGTATTGTCCTGTTTAAGCAAGAATCTTACAAGGTCAGTTTAGCCAGAATCCACCATCCCTGAGATTTCATCATCCTTGATATTTAACCAGGGTATCATTATTTAGAAGAGTCACAATTTTTTCTAGGTGCTTCTTTCTCCTCTACAAGTATAGAAAGCTAATAGTACCCAATCCTTTGCTCTAATCTTCTATTTCTCTTGAAGAGAAAGGCAATACACTCAATAGTTGTAAGGGATGTGTTTAAAGATTGTTTTCTATTGCTAAGAAGATTTTTTTTTAAATCCCTGAGGAACTGTACAAGACAATATGGATATGTGTTATAAATGGTAGCACTTATTCTCCTTAATTGAAATGTATGAGTACTGTGGAACAAGGGTAAGAGTAGGATTTGTCTATCTATCATTGTGACAAATAGACAGTTTATCGCTTTGCATTTGCTCAGCACTGCAGGAAAGGGTATAAGTTCAGAAAAATCTATTTCCCACAGAGCAATTATCAATTTTAATATTAAATTTTAAAATGATTTTTAATTTATCAACTGGTCCTTGAATTCATGGTTGGAACTGTCAGATATCTGCCTTGAATATTAGGCAAATGATGGTTCATATCCAAAGTTCATAGATAATGAACATTTTGTAAATCTGTAATGCAGTTCTTTTTGACTCGTTGTGGATTGATTGATCTTTTTGCCATTAAGGAGATGATCAAGTGCTCTATGCTTCTCTCTGACTTTTTCACTTCTTTTTGGTTCAAATGCAGCTTAAAGTATCCCAAAATAAAACCCAATTTTAATTAAAGCTACCATGGCACTGGAAGTGTTATCCTCCTGCTTCACAGAGAGACTTTAAAGTTTTCTGCTTTGATGCAATGTTGAAAAAGCAATAAAACAGGGGTGAGTGACTTTAAAAGTGAAAGGTCACAAAAGTATTGGTCCCCCTTTGCCCTTCACTCTCTTGGCCAGTGAAAATGTCCTCCAGTCTGTAGTTCAGAGTCCAAGTGAAAATTTGCATTCAGTAAAACTCACAAACCCAAGTCAGTCATCCTTATCAAATCTTACACATGGGAAACTGAAGCTGCCAAGACCAGAGCACCTCTCTCTGTCTTCATATGATATGCACAATTCAAGAGTATTTAAGAGGGGCAGACACTGGGATATGTAATTGGGCATTTTAGTTAACAGAACATAACTCTTTTCCTAGTACTTAAATATCAAAAGCTTATCCTGGTCTAAGATGGCACTCTCTTGGCAATGCCTACAATGGTACCTATTCAGGTCTGACAGAATATATATATATATATATATATTTTTTGACTGAAATGCTCTTCACTGATTAGAGATGCACTGAGCTGACAGAGAAACCAGTCTACTCTATTCACTCCTAGTCTTCTATACAACTTGTAGAAGTTGAATTATACTGAAATTTTTTAACCTTTCAGAATTGCTCTAATATCTCTCTAAATCCATCACACTGGGAGAACTGAACAAAGTAATTAGTAGATTATTGGCAAGATTAGTAAATCTGAAAGTAAGCTCCTTATCACAGCTATCTTCTTTGTAAAAAAAAAATTATGATTTTATAGAGAAATGTGGAAAACTAACTATATAATCTGTAGTTAAGTATAATTTAATGGAATCTGACTCACCTCCAACTCCATGAAAGTGACATATAATGTCTCCTAGTTTCTCTATACCAACTCAAATGCCATTCACAAAGCCTAGCACATAAAAAGAATTAAAATATTCTATAGTTTATAGCTAGGGGCCAGGAGAGAGCTCACCTAGTAGAGTGCATACTTTATCATAGATGAAGACCCAGGTTTGAGCTTCATGAAAGCACCATGCACAGCACCTGAGGAAATTATGTTAAAGGTGTACCAATCCTGTGGTATCTCTCCTTTTCTATCTCCTTCTACTGAAATTAGAAAGAAAAAAAAAAAAAGAATCTGGCAGATGTAGTGAAATTACATATGCTCAAGGCCTTGAGAGGCCAGTGGTAAAAGAAAAAAAAATCTATGGATAAACATTTTTATACATTTTTATTAGTGGGTTGATAGCAGGGTTATACAATTACAGAACTTTAGAGGAATAGTTCTATACTATACCTAACCCACCAGCAAAGTTGTGTGCCCTACTTCCCACCACTAAGGATGACTTTTAGAGTTTTTGTAAAGCCTGAGAGAGAGTTTGGTTACTTCTGGTGGTTGTTGTTTTACAAGCTCATGTGCTTCAATTCTCTAAAGTCCATGAAGTCCATATATGAGCAAAATCATCCAGTAGTTTTTATCTCCTAATTGCTTCATTAAGCATACCATTACCAGTTTTATATGACTAGACATTTAAGTATGTGTTGTCCTATAATGAGCATAACCAATATATGACAGCTAAGTAGCAAAAGGCTGTTTAATAACACAGAATGACCCAGATCAGAAGACAAAAGAGGAAACTTGGATATCTTGTAAAATTTGTAATATTTTTCTCTGAAGGAAGAATTTTAAGGCTTCTTTTTTTCCCCCCAAGGGAAAGAAGCGATCAATGGCAGCAGCCCAGCAGTCACTAGAAGCCCCACAGTGTGTGCAAACCTGATGGAGTCGAGAAAATTGAGGTGAGCAAATAGATTCCATTTTACAGCTGTAAAATAGTTATTATAAGCAATAGGGAAGAAATAATTATTTTTAAATGATAAGCACTACCTGGACAATATGACAATCATCAGTTTAAATGAAACCTTATGAAATCTGTCTATTTGGCAGCTCCTTGGTTCTACCACTCGGAAAGTCTTGACTCTGTCAGTGTGAAAAATAGAGAGTCAAATCACATCAAGCAGTAAGCTGCTGGTTGCTGGTGACATTTACCTAGAGAGCATAATGGAAAGACCTCTTTGTTCTCCAAACAATAATAACAACATAAAAAAAATATTCTGACTCTCTTTATGAAAAATTTTAGTCTTTTCTGTGTCATGAATTTTGGTGGCATATTTCAACTTGTCTTTGTCTTTTTTTCTTCTCTTTCTTTCTTTTACTTTTTTTTGACAGCTTATGACCTTTCAGTCACAGAAAGACAGGAATAATCAGAAAGAAAGAGGAATAATCAGAAGACAATGTCACAAACAGGACTCTAACTGCCCCAGAAATTAGAATCTATTCTATTCCTAGACATAAAATTGAAATTGCTATAGAAGTTCCATCTCTCTCTCCCTCTCCCTCTCCCTCTCCCTCTCTCTCTCTCTCTTTCTCTCTCTCTCTCTCTCTCTCTCACACACACACACACACACACACACACACACATATTCTTTCTTGGGGATTTAATGGATTACAAATGGGTATAATTTCTTGGCTTCCTGTGATAGGCATCTGCTAAACACTCTCACCCCTAATTTAGGTCCTATTCTGCTTTGATACACCAGGATCCGAAAGCCCCATAAGCCCCATCCCCTCAGCTCCATCCCCAGAGTCCTTTGCTTGGGTGCAATATACCAAACTCAGTCCAAGTTTTACTTTGTGTTTTCCCTTTCATTCCATAAGTTCCACATATGAGGAAAATTATTTTATAGCTTTCTTTCTTATTTTTGGTTTATCTCACTTAACATGACTTTCAAGTTCACTCATACCTGCTTATCTTCATCTCCAATCCTACCCAGAACAGGATTTCATCTCATCACCTAGTTCAATGCTTACAAAGAGAATGAAAGAAAAATCAACTTTAATGGCATTTTTCCAACTTTACCACCTCTTTGCACCAGTTAGGCCAAACCTTTGCAGAAGTCTTAAGTATTCTTCAGTCTCTGTGTCCAACCAACTTAAAGCTACCAGAGATGAGTCCCAACAAATGAAGACAGACCAAGTTTGGAAGATAAAAGGATTATTGGACTTTTTTCCTTCAAAATATTTACCAGACTCTTAGTCTTCATAGTTGATTTCAGGCTGTGTAAACTGTGATGACCTTTAAGCACCAAACAACTGGGGTTACTTAACAGAAAAGAAGAATTGCTTCTAGAAAGTCACCTGGGCATTGCAAAGATTTTTTTAATCATGAACATACGAACCTATTTATTCCAGACTGGGGCTCAAATTTTTGAGTATAAGTGGGCTGGGGAGTCAGTACTAACTCTTGTCTTGAGTATACAGACACACAAACACACACACACACACACCACTATAGAAGAACCAACAATGCCAGTTCTGTATGGCATAGTCCATAGGACCTAGGCCCTCAGAAGTACAGAGTAGAAGCTCTTGTACATTTCTTGAAATAATCTGTTGCCTGGCTAGCTTCACAGGCGGGAGAGAGACGACCAGGGACTCATGGCTGAGCTGGGAACGCAGTTCAGTCTTTATTGATGAGGAATGCAGTGCAAGCTAGCTAGCTCTAATCACATTCCAGTCCTAGTCCTATATATATATCTCCTGAGGCGGAAGTGTCAGGTCAGAAGAGGATGTACTTAGGATAGGGGGTGGGGAGAAGGAAAAAGTGTGTGAATCAGTGGGGATTAAACCAGTGCCATCAAAACAATGATCATGCAAATAGACCACAACGTCAAGCAATGCAACAGAAGGGGTATAAGAAGCAGAATTTAGAAGCAGTCCAACAATCTGTGAACATGTAAATATATAGAGGAGATAGCATAGCACAAAGACCTCTTCTTTCAACTGCTTTGTGAACGCTTATAAATGTACAAATAAGTCAAATATCTAACTAGCAGCGTTTCATCAGTCCTACTTTGCGCTTAATAATTCATCACACTAATGTTTACTCTAATACTTGTGCAGCATAAATGTGCATAATGTGTGACTGTGTATGTTCAAGCACTTTCATAGATAGACTAACAGTGGGAGACTTTTGACCTTGGTCTGAAGAAGAAAAAGTTTCCGCAACAAGTAATGACAGAAGTGACAGGCTCATACTGTCAACTAAAGAAAGGAAAAAAGGGAGAACAAAATTCCCAAGAGTGAATTCTTCAACAACAATTTAGACTTTAGCCTAAGAAATACTTTTGGGGGCAGAGTAGATAGCATAATGATCATGCAAAGTGACTCTTATGCCTGAGGCTCCAAAGCCTCAGGTTCAATCTCCTGCACCACCATAAACCAGAGCTGAACAGTGCTCTGGTAAAAAAAAAAAAAAAAGAAAAGAAAAAGAAACAAAGAAAGAAAAGAAATGCTTTCTGTAAATTACATTTGAAAACAGTTACTTATTCTGCACTTGGCTTAGCAGGGATAATAACTGTCCTTCTGCCAAAAACTTTGTAGAGATATTGTGAGAAATAATAAAAGAATGTCTGTTGAACCACTGCACTACTTGGAATAAATATGTTAATAAATACAAAAGCTTCTTATTAACTTCAGTAAATACCCTGCCAGGGGGGAAAAAAGGCACAATAAAAGTAAGATTTGGGTGAAATCTACTAACTCATAATCCAATTATTCTAGCCACTTTGCTTATTTTTTTCCTGACTCACTTAAATCTATAAGGAGAGTATGAGGTATTAAACATTTTATTTTCTCATTGTTTTGAGATTTTTCAATAGCTTGGTAAATATTATCAGGTATTAGCAAAGACCAATTCAGGATACATAGAATACTGGCAATTCAGTTTCTCCCCTTCAGTCAAGAAGCTGTTAGCAGGAAAAAAAGATTGACACTTTGCTGTTGCCTTTGTTGTCTATTGCATACTTTTGATCTCAAAAGGATTTTTTTCCAGATGTTTCAACCAGCTTAGGTGAGTTTTAAAAGGTTGATCTGTTTTCTGAGTTCATGTCCCCTAAAATATACAAACTCAAATCCTATCTGAATTGAACTCAATCATATCTTCTTCATCATTTTTCATTGAAGCATTCTTTTCTGTCATCAGGTGAAACAGAGAACGCTACATTCGGCATTTCATTTGTAGATGTAATATTATGAAAAAACCTGACACAGATTTATGTACTTATTTGTAATGGCACAATTAGGATCTTTATCTGCACCAGAAAATGTAGGTCCAAAGGCGTTTTTCATGTTCTGAACAAGCACTAACCAAGTAGTTCAAGCAAAAGAAGCAAGACAAAGGGTTGCATGGCTAACTTTTACTAAGTGCTGCTTTTTTCAGAACTAGAAAACATTCGTCCTAGCAGAGGTTAAGAAATTGCGTGCAATTTAACAATGCCCTTTTGGCCACTCCCAGGTCACCCCATCATCCAGGGCCCTACTCAGGGAATCTTGGGATTCCCACATAGACAGGATAGACCTGTACCTCTAACAAATCCCTCTCTCCACTGTCACTGGTCATCTCCATTAGGAATAACATTATAAACTTTCCTGTGGGCCTCAACAGGACCTTGCCCTCAGTATAGCACAACAGTGGCAGAAATTGTCCCACTCTCCAAAGGGAGGCTGGGTCGACATACTCTACCACTTGAGGAAGACTGGTCCTGAAATGAGTGCAGCCTAGAATGTTCCTATCTGTGACCATGGAATGCAAGTTCAGACTGACAGGGATGCAGAGGTTACACAGGCTCTTGTGCTAAACATGAATGGACATGGATCCTAGGTGAGATAAACAGGGTTTACAGTTAACAGTATTTATAAACTTTTCCCAATTTTCGAGCTAATCTCTTCCCTTCTCCAGCTTTCTAGTCCTGTTTCCAACTCTGACACCATCTTCCCAGACAACACTTTTAGCCCATCTGCATGTTAGCTAGAGGGCTCAGTCAAAAATTAGTAAAGTCGGGAGTCAGGCGGTAGTACAGTGGGTTGAGTGCACATGGTGCCACAGCTCAAAGGACCAGCATAAGGATCCCTGGTTGGAGCCCCCGGCTCCCCACCTGCAGGAGAGTCACTTCACAAGCGGTGAAGAAGGTCTGCAGGTGTCTCTCTTTCTCTCCCCCTCTCTGTATTCCCCTCCTCTCTCCTTTCTCTCTATCCTATCCAACAATGACAACATCAATAACAACAACAATAACTACAACAATAAAACAAGGGCAACAAAAGGGAATAAATAAATAAATATTTTTTAAAAAGTCATGGCTGTCCTTCGAATATACATAAAATAGACTTCCCTTCCGAGCTTCTTCCAACATGAAAACCCCAAATCTCATGTGCTCTATTCTTACCTCTAGGTTGCTGATTATTAAACAATTTGTTCTTCTTTATATCTTAATGCTGTTTAGCCACCAAGTTGCATGTGCTACCATGAAACCAACCTGACTACCCTGGGCACATGACCTCACCAGTGTGTCCTAAAACCTCACCTCCCCCACTAGGGAAAGATAGAAATAAGCTTGGAATGTGGACAGACCTGACAACACCCAGGTCTAGCAGAGAAGCAATTACAGAAGCCAGACCGCCTACCTTCTGCTCCGCATGAAGATCTTTGGTCCATACTCCCAGAGGGATAAAGAATAAGAAACCTTCCATGGAGGGGATAGGATAAAGAACTCTGGAGGTGGGAATTATATGGAATTGTACCCCTCTTATTCCCACAATCTTGTTATTATTAAATAACTAATAAAAATTAATAAAAAAAGAAACTGTGTGCAAATACCACTTTTGTTTATAGAGTAACAATTAGTGTTTCAGGTGCACACACACACAAAAGTAGCATCTTTAATTCCTTTAAAAACTTTTTTTTGTAATCTTTATTTATTGAATATAGACAGTCAGAAATTCAGAGGGAAGGAGGTAATAGAGAGGGAGAGAGAGAGACAGAGAGATACCTGCATCCCTGCTTCACCACTCATGAAGCGTCCCCCCTGCAGGTGGGGACTGGGGGCTCGAACCTGGGTCCTTGTGCACTGTAACATGTGCGCTCAACCAGGTGCGCCACCACCCGGCCCCACATCTTTATTTCCTACAAATAATAGACCTCGATTCTTATATTTTACTGGGGGGTTGACAGGAATGGAGGATGGGAATCAATACATTTTTATTCTAAATTTTCCAGTTAATGGGGTTTCATCTTCTTATGGTTGTATGACCTCTAGGGGATAATTGTTCAGTCTCTACCTCATGGAGTTGCTTTATGCTTCGTCCTTCTTCTTGAATCAAGTGGTACTTGGATAAAAAGTAAAAATTGTAGTTCTCATGACTTGGGGATGGAGAGGTCTTTGGTCTCAGGCTGGTACCTAGGCAGGTGTCCTCCATGATAGTCTTCATTTGTACTCTGGCTAGATGCCCTACTCTGTCATTCTCTGGAATAAACACCTGCCATCATCAAAGTTCTTGGAGAAGTACATCATCTTCTTTAATGACTAACTCCAAAATTATGTCTCACTAGCCAAACTTAAAGACAGTAGCATCTATAGCTTCCATTTGAATATCTTCAACTTTTTTTCTAGAGATCAGTGTGCAAAGCTCACATTCTTTTTATTTCCCCTGTTTTACCTTTAATCATTTTACCACTCCACAAGACAGAAATTACACTCTTTTTCCCCCTCTCCCTCTATAATTTAGGCATTCCTTTCATCGATGTCTTGATCAGCTTAGATTGCTGCAGCAAATTATTGGAGACTAGGAGAATGAAAAAAATTTTTCTCATAATTATGGAGACTGGGAAGTGCAAAAATAAGGTGCCAATTGATTTGACTGCTGGTCAAAACCTTCTTCCTGGCTTCCAAACATCCATCTTTTCATAATCCCCATAAAGTCAGAGAGAGAAAAGCAAAAGAAACCTAGTGGGGGTTGTATTGTTATATGGGAAACTGGGGAATGTTATGCATGTACAAACTATTGTACTTACTGTTGAGTGTAAAACATTAATTCCCCAGTAATAAAAAAAATTTTTAAAGAAACAAACTCTCTTATGTTTCTTCTTTTTCTTTTTCTTCTTCTTCTCCTCCTTTTTCTTATGTATCTTCTTATAAAAAGACATGAACTCCAGAAAATCTCTGTTTTTGTCACCTAGTTACAAACTAGAGAACCTTATTTTTAGATGTCACCTTTACCATATAAAGTTGAGAGGAATACAAACTTTCAACCCATAGAAACTGTAGTTCTGATTTCTTTGCTACACTCCCTCATGGACAACTTTCCAAGAGTTGCATGATTCAAAAAAGTCTAAAGGGACAATTTATGAGACAATAAAATGTCTGATCTGTTCATTTCAAAGTATTACCTCTACTTAAAAAAAAGCTCCAAAATTGAAATTCTTTTTAAAGGTTCAAAATTAAGTGTAGTAGTGTATGTGTATACAGTCACGAATGGCTCTCTGTGGCTGTTTCAGTGTATGTACACTTTAAGGCAGGATCTGTATAGACTCACAGAAAACTGCAGTAATCTCTGTCCATGAGGCCAAGGCCTTTCTGAATTATTCTGACCTTCACTATGTCAAAATTTAAAGAGTATTTCATCACCTGCCATACATAATGGTGCCTTGAAAACAGACATAAGTTGTCAACCCAGAACACACTTTGCTGTAAGAACATGAATATTTCCTCCAGGAGGTATCAGGGAAATGTCAAATCATTGGAGACTGACTTTCCAACCCCAGCTGGCCTTGACCTGGGGTAAAATATATATATTTCCTGAAAACACCTCATAATTTAAACTCTAAGGCAAAAGTCCTTTCTGGATTTTCCACTCAATATATATTCTGCTCTCCCAGATTTTCTCATGTAGAATAGACATGTATCTCTACTCTGCTCTATGGATTAAGCTGATGTTTAGACAAATTTTTCCCACTGGGATAAAATAAATTTGTTTTTAGCATTCCAGGAGATATGCTTAAGAGCACTCAACCTTGTGAAGAAATGAGTTAAGAGGAAAGTAAGTAAATGAAATTACTTTGAGAAAATTCCATCTGGTAAATAGTTATTTGCCATAAAATCTACAGCTGTTAAGTTGACCCAACATGGCAATCATCACACCTCGCTTATAACTATTTTCTTTTACAGTCAGTAGTGCACTCTGATGGCAGCTTTAAGTTATTCACATATTATTTATGAGATTATATATATATATATAATTCACAGGTAATCTGCTTTCCATATAAACATTTTTTTTGCTGATAATTGAGGGATGAATGTAATTGAATTCACTCTGTAATCCATTGTTTTGGGGTTTTGTGTGTGTGTGTGTGTGTGTGTGTGTGTGTGTCAAGAAATATATCATTCTAAATAAATCACTTCAATTTAATATTTGCTTGAAAATTTCTAGGATTGAAGTTAACTCCTCTAAGTGGTGGTGTACAGAAAAGCCTCACAAGTGTGGAAGTTAGAGATAGAGTCCACTATGAGTTTTCTATTTAAAAGGAAATTGCTTTGAATTTTATTTAACCATCTATGAAATAGTAATAATCTTATATACTTGTGTTAATTAGTAGGATTACATAATATTAGAACTATAGTAACAGACTAAAGGCATCCTTGGCATACTGAGAACACTTTTTCTCTCCATTTCCAGAAACCAAGTCTAACAGAAATAATTAAACATCTGCATGTATGTAGGGAGGATAGAAGTCATAACTAGATAAAAAAAATCTTTATAATTTCTACTACTGATCATGTTGCTTCTGAGTATATCAGTAGAAATCAAGAGGAGCTACCTACATAGTAAGTAACATAACATAATAATCAAGGTAAAAATGTTGGTAGATAAAAACAAAACAAACAGAAAAGGGGGGGTGGGTGGTGGCACACCTAGTTGAGGACATATTACAATGTACAAAGACCCTGGTTTGAGCCCTCTGTCCCCATCTGCAGGGAGAGAGCTTTGCAAGTGGTGAAGCACTATTGCAAGTGGATCTCTGTCTCTCTCTCTCTCTATCTCCCCCTTCCCTCTTGATTTCTGGCTGTCTATCTATTCAGTAAATAAGGGCGGTAGTGCAGTGGGTTAAGCACAAGTGGAACAAAGCAAAAGGACTGGCATAAGGATCCTGGTTCGAGCCCCCGGCTCCCTACCTGCAGGGGAGTCGCTTTACAGGTGGTGAAGCAGGTCTGCAGGTGTCTATCTTTCTCTCCCCCTCTCTGTCTTCCTCTCCTCTCTCCATTTCTCTCTGTCCTACCCAATAACGATGACATCAATAACAACAACAATAATAACTACAACAATAAAACAAGGGAATAAATAAATAAATATTAAAAAATAAAAAAATAATTAAAGATAATACCCAAATAATTAAAAACAAACAAACGAAAACAGTAGCTGGCCCCAGAGAACAAAGTCCCTAGAACACAAGTCCTCTGCAGCCAACCATGTGGTTTTGTTAATAGCCACATTTATTTGCTCAGTTTGCTTTTTGAATGAAGATACTCAACACCGAAAAAGACAAAATGGATACAGATGTGAACAGGAAAGTTTTGCGTCCAGAATTCTTACTATATAGACTAAGAATCAAGAAGTAAACCTGCAAATCCAGTTTGACTAAGTAGGCATGGACCAGAGAAGTTATAAACAAGCTATGATCTGGATAATAATGTATCTCTAAAGTTTCCAATGCCTATTTATACCTGAGGAAATCACCTTCTCTGTTGCCTGTACAACTACATTCAGAAATTCTTGTCTTATAATATTTCCTTTCATTTAGATAATTTTATGCCAAGTAGAATTTTATTTGTTTAACATCTTGATTTTTAAAAATTGTTTATAAAGCTATTGCTTAGCCACAAGTTACTTAGTTGAATCCCCTGGAGTTTCACTGGTTCATGAAGTAATTTCATATTCATCTAAATCTTGACTAGAGAAATTTCTATGACTTCCAGGAGGCATAGTTTATGGAGTATCTGTGTCCAGACCCCTACTCTTCCCGAAATAGCTATTGAACACAACAAGAGATTGAATTGGACATAGTTTACAGCTGAAAAATGTACAGCATCACACACATGGTTAGGGAAAGTAGTGGATGGAGTAGGTTGGAAGATATGGTCAAAACCAGTGCTCTGGGCAGTAGTGGCTCAGCACCAACCTGCACCATCTTGGACAGTAACACAGTTATCAGTAAACCCCCCCCCCAGAAGAAAAGAAATTGGAGCTTAAAACTTCTCAATCTTTGACTCAGTTTTTTTCTCTCAGTCTGAGTTTAAGATGGATACAAAAATAAAATCATCCACAAGATAGCCCAAAACACCCCTCCCACTCATACCACTATGGATTATACAAATAACAGCATCCCAGAGATCACAAAAGCACCATATGCTGGCCAACAATAACCAGCACTGTACATGTGGAAACAAAGAGGCACATAACTAAATATGCCACAACAAATAAAGAAAAGCAAATCAAATGAAATCCAAAAAATTCCAGATACAGACAGTCTCTCAGAGACAGACTATAGAAAGCTTAAGAGAATTCTACAAGAACTCAAGAATTGAAAGAGCATTTTACTTTGGAATTAAGAAACACAAAAAAGAAAACAGAACAGAATTTGATAAGCTACAAATCTTGAAATAAGAACTTCAGGCAGAGTTCACTAAGCAGATAGGAAGCATGAAATCAAAATTTCAAACAGAACTGCAAGGACTGAAAGACACCTTTAGTGCAGTTCCTTAGGCAATAGATTCATACATGCAGAAGAAAGAATATCCAATCTAGAAGACACAATTAGCTCACTCTTTAAACTCAAAGATGAGGGAGAGGTAAGGTTTAGAAAGAAAAAAATTACTCTCTGTGAAATTTCAAATGCATTAAAATAAGTTGAATACTGGGAGTCAAGCAGTAGTGCAGCAGGTTAAGCACACGTGGCATGAAGCACAAGGACAGGCATAAAGATCCCGGTTCGAACCCCCGGCTCCCTACCTGCAGGGGGTCTGCTTCACAGGTGGTGACGCAGGTCTGCAGGTATCTATCTTTCTCTCCCCTCCCTTCTCCGTCTTCCCCTACTCTCTCCATTTCTCTCTGTCCTATCTAACAACAATGACATCAATAACAACAACAATAATAACTGCAACAACAATGAAAAACAACAAGGGCAACAAAAGGTAAAATAAAAAAATATTTTTTAAAAGTTGAATATATGAGTTATCGGGATATCTAAGGAGGTAGGCCAGGTCAAGGGTCTAGAGGTACATTTCATAGATATTTTAGCTGAAAATTTCCTCACCTAGGGAATCCTCAGAACATACTTATTTTGGAAGCAGATCTATGACCCACATTTGTAAATATCCTAAATGATCGACACCAAGGCACATTATTATAAAATTATCAATACTCAATGACAAGGAAAAAAAATGCAGGCTTCTAGGGAAAGGAAAGAATTTACATACAAAGTCAGAGCTATCAGACTCTCATCAGATTTTTCTTCACAAACCTTAGAGGCAAGAAAAGAATAGAATGGCATACTCAAGGCACTAAAGGAGAGAAAGTAATCAGAGATAGAGAAGGACATTACATAATGGCTAAAGGATCAATCCAACAAAAAGATATAACCATCATAAATATATATGTCCCAAACTTAGTAGCACCCAAATACATAAAACAAACACTAACTAAATTCAAAGGAGACATTGATAGCAACACAATAATAGTAGGATATTTCAACACATCACTCACAATAAGAGACAGAACATCAAAAAAAAATCAATAGAGAAATAGTGAAGTTAAATGAAACCATAGATGAAATGGACCTAACAAATACGTATAGAACTTATCATCCCAAAAGTAATGGATGCACATTCTTCTCAAGTACACATGGAGCATTTACAAAAATTGACCAAATGCTGGGCCACGGAGATAGACTAAATAAATACATAAATATTAAAATGTATCCTCTCAGATCATGAAGGCATGAAACTAGAAATCAACCAAAAAAGGAAAAAAAAATTCCTCAAAGCCTGGAGACTAAACAATATGCTGCTGAACAATAAATGGGTCACTGAAGAGATTAAAAAAGAAATTAATAATTACCTCGATACCAATGCAAATGAAGAAATTAGTTGCCAGACCCTATGGGATGCAGCAAAAGCAGTGCTGAAAGGGAAGTTCATAGCAATACAGGCCACATTAATACACAGGATAAATCACTAGTAAACCATCTAACAACCCACCTCCACCAAATAGAAGTGGAGCAAAAAAAAGACCCAACAGTCAGAAGGAGACCAGAAATAGTCAAAGTCAGAGCAGAAATCAATGCAATAGAAAGCAAGAAGACCACTAGGAAGATTAATGAAACCAAGAGCTGGTTCTTTGAAAGGATAAATAAAATAGATAAGCAACTAACTACACTCACCAAGAGAAAAAAAGAGATTGTTATGGTAAAATCACTCAAAAATGAAAGAGGAGATATTACAAAAAATGAGGTAGAGATTCAAAATATTATGCAAGAGTGTTACAGACATCTGTATGATACCAAATATGACAACTTAGAAAAAATGGACACATTCTCAGAGTCATACCCATTGCCAACCCTGACACAAGAAGAAGTAGATAAACTTAACAGGCCAATCACTAGTAAAAAAATTGAAACAGTAAGCAAAAGCCTACCCAAGATCTTAATGCGGTGGCAATATTGTAGCCAATGAGGTTTAACCAAGGCACGATTATTGCTAATTGAAAACATTTCCCAATACCCTGCCATGATGACTTGAAACATAGTCAGCATTGGCAATTTTTGACAGTCTCTATGGAGATTGAAGAGGAAAAAAAAAAAAAGGCCTGCCCAAGAACAACAGCCCAGGTGTTGGTGGCTATACTAATGAATTTTACAAAACATTCAAAGAAGAACTAAAACCCTTCTTCTTCAAACTATTCCAGAAAATAGAAGAAGAGGGAACAATCCTAAATACATTCTATGAGGCTAACATTACCCTGATCCTCAAAGCAAGAAAGGACCCCACCAAAAAGAAAACTATAGACCTATATCCCTGATGAATATTGATACAAAGATCCTCAACAAAATCTTGGCTAATCGAATACAACAACATATTAAGAAAATAATTCACCAAGATCAAGAGGGATTCATCCCTGGGAAACAGGGATGGTTCAACATCTGTAAGTCAATAAATGTAATCCACTATATCAGCATAAGGAAAGATAAAAACACAGGATTCTATCAATCAATGCAGAAAAAGCATTCAACAAGGTACAACACCCATTTATGATAAAGGTCCTCAAGAAACCGGGAATGGAAGGAAAACTCCTTATCATAGTAAAGGCTATATATGATAAACCTAAGGCTAACATCATAGTCAATGGGAGAAATTGAAAGATTTTCCCCTAAAATCAGGAAGTATACATGGGTGCCCACTCTCACCATTTTTATTCAACATAGTCCTAGTAATCCTCACCATCGCAATCAGACAAGAAAGATATATCAAAGTAATCCAAAAAGGATGAAGTTAAACCCTCATTACTTGCAGATGATATGGTGGTATACCTAGAAGAACCCAGAAACTCTGCCAAGAAACTACTGGACATCATCAATAAATTCAGTAAAGTAGCAGACTACAAAATCAATACCCATAAATCAGTGGCATTCTTTATGCAAAAGATGGGTCAGAAGAAACAAAATTGAAGGAAGCAATACCACTCACAACTGAACCCAAGAAGATCAAATAGGAATAAGTCTAACAAAGGATGTAAAATATCTTTTCAAGGAAAACTATAAGAGACTGTTAAAGGAAATAGGGGTTGACACAAAGAAATGGAAGAACATCCCCTGTTCATGGATTGGGAGAATAAATATCATTAAAATGTCAATTCTGCCAAAAGCAATCTATAGATTCAACGCAATCCCTATTAAAATCCCAATGATACATTTCAAGGAAATTGAACAGATTATTCAAAAATTTGTGTGGAACTCTAAAAACCACTAATAGCAAAAACACTCCTAAGGAAAAAGAAGAAAAATGGAGGCATCACAATACCTGGCTTCAGGTTATACTACAAAGCAGTAGTAATCAAAACAGTGTGGTACTGGAACAAAAATGGCTATATGGACCAATGGAATAGGATAGAGAGCCCAGAACTCAATCCATACATTATAGACACCTCCTATATGACAAAGGAGCCAAATCTGTCCATTGGGGAAAAGAAAGTCTCTTTAACAAATAGTATTGGCACAATTGGACAGCCACATGTAGAAAAATTAAACTAGACCACCATTTAACACCATAAACCAAAAGTAACTCAAAATGGATCAAAGATCTGGGTATCAGACATGAAAGTGTTGGGTAGTATGCCAGCTCCCCCTGGCTTCTGCTTAACCAAGCACCGGTATGCCTGTATAGGGATTGGTTTGATCCCACTCAAAGCTGCGGTCTATTTACATAAATCACTTTTACATTTACATAAAGCACCACCCTCCCTCCAGGGCATTGGTGGTTCAGTGGTAGAATTCTCGCCTGCTCCACCCCCTCTCCTTGTCACACCCTGATTTTCACCAGTCACTTTTCTCTCCACCCTCTCTACGTCACATCCTGTTCACACCCTACTTGGAAAGTATATATAAGGACAGCATTGTTCGTTTTAGTTTAGTTTAGTTTAGTTTTAGTTTAGCTCGGCTTAGATTGTGCTGCGTCCTGCATGAATAAAGAGATACTGTGTACAACCCAGCCATGAGTCCCGGGTCATCTGTCTCCTGTCAGTGAAGCTCAGCACAACATGAAAGTATAAAATACATAGAAGAACATATTGGTGAAACATTTCATGATATTAACACTAAAGATATATTTGGAGACTTCACCCCATGGGCAAGGGAAACAAAAACAAGACTGAATAAATGGGATTGTATCAAAAGCTTACATACATCAAAAAAAAAAAAATCCATAGAGATAAACAAGACACACAGCAAATGGGAGAACATATTTGCACATCATACTTCAGACAAGCACTTGATATCAAACATCTATAAAGAACTCCTACAGCTCAACAAAAAGAAAAAGAACAACCCAATAAAAAAATGGGGCAGAGGACATGCATAGACCGTTCTCCAAAGAAGAGATGTGCATGCCCCACAAACATATGCAGAAATGCTCTAATTCATTCATTACCAGAAAAATGCAAATTAAAACCACATTAAGATACCACCTCACACCTGCAAGAATGGCCTTCATCAACAAAACAGGAGAGGATAAATGTTGGAAAGGCTGTGGAGAGAAAGGAACTCTAATAGACTGCTGGTGGGAATGCAAAATGGTACAACCATTATAGAGAACAGTTTGGAGAATCCTTAAGCAAATATAGATGGAAACACTTTATGATACAGCAACTCCACTCGTAGGCATTTATCCAAAAGAGATAATATCATTAATTCAAAAGGATATATGTACCCCCATGTTCATAGCACATTATCCACAATAGCAAAAATTTGGAAGCAACTAAAATGTCCCTCCACAGATGACTGGTTAAAAAAAGTTATGGGACATATACTCAATGGAGTACTACTCAGCAATAAAACAAAGATTATTTTATATCCTTTGGGATAAAATGGGTGGAACTCAAGAATATTATGCTTAGTGATATAAACAAAGAGGTAAAGGAAGGAAACAGGATGGTTTCACTCACATGTGGAATTTAGACAGCTAAACACACATACTTAAAATAAATAACCAGACACAACACAATCCATATTTAAAGTGGAAAATTATAGTGGTTACCTGGGGGGGGAGGGCACAGACATTTGGTGGCAGAAAAGTTGTGAAATTTTAGTCCCGTCACTATTTAGTCCTATCACTAGTAATACAGCATGTGGAGGTGGGGGGATAGATTTCATATCTCAAGGTCCCTAACTGCCTAGACCATAGCCCTAAACACAAATATTAGCTTTTGCTTAAACATTTAATATCTTAGATTTGCAAGATGATCAAACTCTGACAATGGGATTAAATTGTTCATGGAGCTCTAAAAATATATCTGAAAATATAGCTCTGTAAACATCTAAATCAACTACAGCTTTAGGCCAGACAGATCAAGACCTTTTGGCCTTGTAAGTATCTAAAATACAAAGAGATTCAGATACCACTAAAAAAGGTCCAAAGTATAGTGAAGTCAAGCATATTAATATAGATACTAACCATTGGATTATCAGAGAAAATAACCTCCCCAACTAACCTGGTTATTATAATAATTAATTATAGATATTTAAACTCTTTCTAAAATTACAAAAAAAAAACAAACCCTGCATTCTCTTTAAGATCCTCATTTCTTCTAGTCCTGGTACCTCTAGGATATTCCCATACTTCTTGATATTCCCTCTCTGTGATTCCTTACCACCATGCTACCTCTTTTGTCTTCAACCAAATCACTACTTGTGCTACCACCCCACATTATACTGCTAATGAAATCCTACTGTGAACTGTAACCACAGATACCAAGTCTGAGAAGTCAACCTTGCAACTCTTCAAATCTGGTGAGACCTTTCCTAACACATGGGACGACCTACATCCAAGTTACAGATTGTGAAAAGATGCTCAAAATAACCATAACACACACACACAAACACCAACTCGATGATAGTATTTATGCTAGGGAATAAGGACAAAGTAACAGATGAGACATGACCTTATCACAGGGGGAGTCATTGTAGTGTGGGAAAAGATAGTCCCGTGAGTAGACAATTAGAATATAATAATCTATAATAAATGTTCATAAAAACTGTTATTTAAGCATTTGGTATATATTTATGAGGTCACAACTTCAACTTGGCCAATAACTATGCTCTTTTTGATTGCCTATAACTCTCAAATTAAAGGTTAACTCACATGTGCTATGATAAACTGGGAAACCATACACATGTATAAACAAAGATGCTATAACTCATTATTCCCCTAATAAATTTTAAAAGAATGTAACTTTTTTGTTAATTTTTAAGATTAAGAGAGAGAGAAAGGTAGAAAGAGAGAGAGATAGACCAGAGCATTGCTCAGGTGTCAGGGATGGAACTGAAAACCTCAAACACACATCTGCTTTGTACTCAACCACTGAACCACTTGCCAAGTAGTTGAATTTTAAATAACCTAGTATGATATTACCTTAATCACTATTATTACTTGTTCATATATTTGATGAATTAATCATGAGATTATTTCATACTCACAAACACCTCAAATTAGCAAATTTAGAAAGTAAGGGCCTAGACGCATCTTGGGGATCAAAGGAAATGGAGGGGAAAAAAATATCTGAACTAGAGACTTAAAGAACATTCTAACTCAGACTTCCTCTAAGAGAATAATTAAGACCCAGACTGGACTATGGTAGTATTGACATGCAGTTGGCTCTTTCATAAAACTAGTACACTACACCAGGATATTTAAGAGTGCTAAACTCTGTAAAATGGACAATTGAGTTATTGACCAAGTCCTATTTGTCTGACTCTAGGCTGATCAGGAATAATGTAATTTCCCTTCTACACCTCCAGTCTCCCCAACTTAAGGCCACCAAATATTTGGTTCTGCAAGATCTGGGGGCAAGTTTTCAGATGCAAATGAATCTGTATAAACAGCCATTAATAAAACTAGGCATATTCATCAAGGTAACCAAACTGAATTTCTCTGATAAAAATAACCTCTCTCCTCTAGAGGAGCCTTAGTGCTTTGAGACTAGGTATGATCTGAAAATTCTGAGTGGGTCGGGGGACCTCTAACCATATCTAAAAACTCTTGACAGCTCTGCAGAAGAATTGCAACCTTGGGCATCTTGAAATGAGAACAAATGTTTCCTTGTATGGTTTGAATTTATCTAAATACCAGAATGCCTATCCATCAACACAAGGGAAGGAAAGATACCATGAAAAATGACTGATACAAGATTGCATACTAGTCCTCATGAATGGACCTCAATCAGATTTTAATCAGTTTTGATAAGTACATGAAGGAGTACTTGCACACAGAATGGTGTGGAATATCCCAGTGCCTATTAATATTTCAGTGAGGAAGAAGCAAGATCAACTGGGAAGTTATTTAAAGGAAAGCTGCGCATACATAGTGGTTGACTATCCAAATCCATTGTCCCTCTCCACACACCACTGAATGAGGTATTTGACTTAATATGGCCTGTGAAAAAGAAGGGGAGACCTATCGGGAGTTTCTTGGAGAGTATTCCTATTCCTAAGAAACAAATAAACAACACTGATTGCCAGGATGAAATTGCTAAAATTCCTGAAGCTACCTTGCTGTCAGTGTAAGGACAAAGCCAATTCTAGGAGCCTCAGACATAGTTCAGAAAGAGGTTAAGAAGCTAACCCATAACTCTGAAAGATCACAAGCAGAGGAAGTTGGGCAGTAGCACAGCGAGTTAAGCACACGTGGTGCAGAAAGCAAGGACCTGTGGAAGGATGCCGGTTCAAGCACCTGCAGCTCCCCACCCTCAGGGGAGTCGCTTCACAAGCAGTGAAGCAGGTCTGCAGGTGTCTATCTTTCTCTCCCCCTCTCTGTCTTCCCCTCCTCTCTCCAGCTCTCTCTGTCCTATCCAACAACAATGACATCAATAATAACTACAACAATAAACAACAAGGGCAACAAAAAGGGAATAAATAAATAAATATTTAAAAAATCACAAGCAGAACTGCTGCCTTCTAACTTTTTATTATAATAGATGCTGATTTTCAGCTTTCTGTTATTTGATGCTAAAATGTTTTCCATATACCAAGTGTAACTATTTTCATGGGATTCTTCTTAACCCTGTGCTAGACATTGTTGTTTCAGGTAGAAATGGTGATCGTTACCTGGTATGATATCTCTTCTTTAAAAAATACATTTAGTTGTTATTTTGTTGTTGTTGTTTGATAGAATAGAGAGAAATTAAGAGAAAATGAAGAGATAGAGAGCCAGAAAGAAAAATACCTGCAGCATTGCTTCACAACTGGTGAAGCCTCCCCCCTGTACATAAGGGCAGGGGACTTCAACCTGGGTTCTTGCACATGGTGATATGTGCACTCAGCAAGTTGCACCACAGCACAAACCCCAGTAACACTTCTTGTCTTGTTCTTTACCTTATATCGAAGTTCCATCACTCCAAAATATTTTGCTTCAAGTTCTACTATGAGTTTTCTATTTTCTTTTTTTTTTAATATTTATTTATTCCCTTTTATTGACCTTGTTTTATTGTTATTGTTATTGATGTCATTGTTCGATAGGACAGAGAGAAATGGAGAGAGAAGGGGAAGACAGAGAGGGGGGAGAGAAAGATAAGACACCTGCAGACCTGATTCACCACTTGTGAAGTAGCTCCCTTGCAGGTGGAGAACCGTGGGCTCAAACTCGGATCCTTATGCTGGTCCTTCTGCTTTGTGCCACCTGCGCTTAACCCGCTGCACTACTGCCCAACTACCTGGTTTTCTATTTTCTATAGGGGAAACTTTTCACAATAGCAGAAAGGGCACCAAGTAATCTAGGTGTCATATGTCACCTGACAGTCTCCTGTTACCCCATCCTATGCACCTTTCCGGTCATATCCATGTCCCCCAACATATTACCGCTATTTGTCTTTTGGATCATCTGTGTGAAGGTTTCTCTCCTTTAACATTCTTTATCCTGGGCAGATGACCTCACCAATGTCTAACCTCTCCAGAGCCCTACCCCACTAGGGAAAGATAGAAATGGGCTGGGGTTATGGATGGACCTGTCAATGTCCATGTCCAGTGGAGAAGTAATTACAGAAGTGAAAATTCCCACCTTCTGTGGTCCAGGAGGTGGCGCAGTGGCTAAGGCACTAGACTCTCAAGCATGAGGTCCCGGGTTCAATCCCCAGCAGCACATGTACAGGGTGATGTCTGATTCTTTCTCTCTCTCTCTCTCTCTCTCTCTCTCTCTCTCTCTCTTCTATCTTTCTCATTAATAAATAAATAAACTCTTTAAAAAAGAAAAGAAAAGAAAAGGAAATTCCTACCTTTGGCACCCCATAAAGAGTTTTGGTCCATACTCCCAGAGGGGTAAAGAATAAGGAAGGATCCAGTGGGTGGGTGGTATATGGAACTCTGGTGGTGGGAACTGCATGGAATTATATCCCTGTTACCTCGCAATCTTGTTAATCATTATTAAATCACTAATACAATTTTTTAAATGTTCTTGCCTATTTTTTTTCTATCTGGAAATCTACTTTTCCATCCAAACCTACCTCTGTGGAGCCTTAATTCTATATTGATTTTTTTTCACATTTTCTTTTTTATTATTATTATTAGCTTTATTTATTTGATGGAGACAGCCAGAAGTCTAGAGGGAAAGGAGTGACAGAGAGGGACAGAGACGGAGAAACACCTGCAACACTGCTTCACCCCTTGCAAAGCTTTCCCCCTGAAGGTGGGGACTGGGGGCTCAAACCCTGGCCCTTGAGTACTGTGACATGTGTGCTCAACCAGATGCGCCACCACCCATCCCTCATTCTATAGTTCATAGCACCTGTAGCAGACCTACCAGCAGCTTCACATAGGTCATGTATAAATATGCCAAATGTCTCTCATAGACTGTATGCCCCTTACCCTGATACTATCTTTCTATCTTCAGCATCAAGTTCTATTCTAGAGCCATAGCAGGTATTCGATTAGTGGAATGGGTAAGTAAATGAATGCACAAATGAGTTCAACCTCCCAGCATGTAGAAAAGTTAGAAACAAATTCTATAATATCTATAGTCTTTCTGCTGTGTAAGCAACTACTTTCTTCATCTCTTGAGGGTATCACAGCTAAGCAGCTCTCTAATGTGCCCAACCCATACAGTGATTTATTCCACCACCTTAAGCTATATTCCTGATTACTGCTTATCCAAAAGGCTGGATCACTATGGTAGCCATGACATTTTTATACCATGTCTTAAGTGTGAATGCAAAAAAAAAAAAACTGACTTCCAGCCACAACAGAGTTATTTGCAAAGAGTGTTTAACACATGAACAGCATTATGCTGAATTATGCCAAAAAATCTAAACTACAAGCATGCGATAGAGTGACACAGAGACTTAAAAAAAAAACACCTGTGTATTTTTAATCAACAGTTTAAAAATGTATTTGTTCATTGATTCAGTTTTATATATCTGTACATTTAAATATCCGTATCTTAAAAAAAAAACCTATTTCAAAGAAGGAAAATGTTGGTAGGCATTAAATGTGGTCATGTTTTCTATGAAATGGTAGAATCTGAAACATTTATGCAAATGTTAGTAACTCGAATACATTCTGAAAGGAAGTGAACATGAGCCACAAGATAACACAGTCAAGAGCATGCAATAATGCATCTAGGCAGTAGACTGGTGCAATTTTTCTCAGCTGCTCTGCTTCAACTTCTTGCCACTCGGACACAAACCAGAGCATTTGGGCCTCTTCTTCTTCTAGCGTTTGCCCTTCTTCCGTAGCCAGTCAACAGCATCAGGTTGAGCCTGATGTAAAGTTTCGAGACCTCCTTTGAATCTGGAGAGGTGGCAGTCGTTGACTATGTGGGTCATAGTCTGTCTGGAGCCGCAGGGGCAGTTCGGGTCGTCTCTGGCTCCCCAGCGATGGAACATAGCGGCGCACCGGCCATGGCCTGTTCGACAGCGATTGAGGAGGGCCCAATCATAACGTGCTAGGTCAAAGTCGGGTTGACGTTTGCAGGGGTCTGTGATGAGGTGTTTGTTCTTTACCTCAGCTGACTGCCAACTCTGTTTCCAAGAGACTGGAACAGAGAAGTTCAGTGTAGGCATAGGGGACCAGATTGGGTGACGAGACGTCAAGCGTTGAACAGGGTGGGCGAAGATATCCGCGTATATTGGCAGGTCCGGTAGAGCGTAGACGTGGGAAATGAACTTAGATGATGCCGTATCCCGACGAATATCTGGAGGGGCGATGTTGCTAAGAACTGGCAGCCATGGAACAAGGGTGGAACGGATGGTTCCAGAAATTATCCTCATGGAGGAATATAATTTGGAATCGACCAAGTGGACATAGGGGCTACGGAACCATACTGGGGCACAGTATTCTGCAGTGGAATAGCATAATGCCAGAGATGATGATCGTAGTGTGGAAGCGCTCGCGCCCCATGAGGAGCTGGCCAGTGTTGCAATGATGTTATTCCTCGCGCCCACCTTTGCTGCAGTTTTTATGAGATGTTTGTGAAATGACAGAGTGCGATCGAGAGTAACGCCAAGATAGACTGGCTGGGCTTCATGCCGGATTCTCGTATCGCCAAGCTGCACATTAAGCTCATGCGAGGCCAAAGCATGGTGTAGATGGAAAACAGATGATATCGTTTTTGCAGTGCTAGGAATTAGTCGCCATTTTTTACAGTAATCAGATATCAGAGACATGTCTTTCATGTTTCCTCGAGGATGTCGAACTTGGATGCCTGAGTTGCACAGCAGATGTCATCGGCGTAGATGAACTTCCTTGAAGAAGTTTCTGGGAGGTCATTGATGTAAATATTAAATAGTGTAGGAGCCAGAACAGAGCCCTGGGGGAGGCCACTTGAGACAAGTCTCCATCTGCTAGACTTGTCACCCAGATGTACCCAGAATCTTCTGTTTTGGAGAAGAAACGATATAGTGTTGGCCACCCATGGAGGCAGGCATCTTGAGATCTTGACCAGGAGACCACGGTGCCAGACCGTGTCATAGGCTGCTGTGAGATCAACAAAGACAGCACCCGTCTTTAAATTCTTCTGGAATCCATTTTCAATGTAAGTTGAGAGGGCCAGGGCTTGTTCGCAGGTAGATCTTCCTGGGCGGAAACCAGCCTGGGCGGGTGATAGGAATTTCTCTGTAAGATGAGAAATACGTGATAGAAGCAGCCTCTCAAGGAGTCTGTAACACATGGAGAGGAGAGAAATTGGTCTATAGCTGGCAGCCAGTGTTGGGTCTTTCTTTGGTTTCAAAACCGCTATAATCTTCGCACGACGCCAAACTTTGGGCATAGACTCAGATTCCAAGATGTGGGACAGGAATGAAGCGAGCCACTTCTTTGCCGTGGGGCCCAGGTTAAGAATGAGTTCTGGGGTGATGTTATCATAGCCAGCAGCTGTTCCCGGTTTAACCCTCTTCAAAGCGTCTTCCAGTTCAGACAGTGTAAAGGGAGAGAGTCTTGGAGATGGACAAGATAACCGGAAGTGGGGTGACCACTCATGGGAAATTTCTCTTTTCCAGACTGGGTCGATCTTAGCACATCCAACTTGAGTTAGGTGACTGGCCACTGAGTTTGGAGATACGGGAGGATGGGAGACGGGAGGGGGTTGGCTACCGGCACCCAGTCTGTGAAGAAGCTTCCAGGCCTTCCTACTTGAGTGGGTGAAGTTCAGACTTTCCGTGAGTTGTTGCCAGCAGGCTTGGCGTGCTGCATCCAGGGAGGCAATGAGATGGTCAGCCACATCTGGGTCGCCCGACTCATCATACTGCTTTAGTAGTTGCTCGCATTCAGCATCAAGACAAGGCATATAGTTAGCACATCTCCCACGAGGAATGGCTTGGGAAGCTGCTTTGAAGATGGCTTGGCGGAAGCGCCTGTAGGAATCTTCAGAGGGGATAGAGTTAATTGGAATTGCAGGAATAGATTTGTTGGTAAGATCACTGAATAGACGCCAGTTTGCTTTCCGAAAGTTCCATCTTAGTTTCTCCGAGCACAGAATCAGTGGGAGCTGGAGACCAATGTGGATGATAGCTGGGCGGTGATGACTGTGCAGGAAGATCTTGAGAACTTGTCTCGTAGTGGGAAAGGCTTGGCCGTTGACTGTGCTAATCCAGCACAGGTCGGGTAATGAGTCTTTATTCCATCTAGCAGTGTGAAAAGAGCCTGGCTGTTTGGGATCGTATAATAGGGAGAGGTCATTGGCTGAAGCCCAGTCGGCTAAGATAGAACCGTCAGCACGAGTGGAGGAATATCCCCAGTCTTGGTGATGACTATTAAAGTCTCCAACGTAAACGGCTGGGTGATTCAGGCTAGGCAGGACCTTGTTATCCCATGAGGCACTGGGAGGCTTATATACGTTGACCAGCTGAATAGTTCCAACAGTAATGGAGTCGTAGAAGGTCGAAGAGGCCGTATGGTAAATGTCCGCAAGACACGATTTGGCGTAGATGGTTTGGCCATGTTTGTGATGGAGATTACAGCATATTAAATCGAATCCACTGATGGTGAATCAAGCAGCTTCATCGACTGCTATAAGTGTTTCTTGTAGGCAGATAACATCTGCCTGATGCTGTATTGCCAATTGACCAATAAGAACGCATTTGGCAAAGGACAGCCCCTCAACATTAAGTTGGAGGACTCGAAGAGCAGGACCAACAGCTTGAAAGCTGGCAGGAGCTGCTTGTTGCTGGCTTTTAAAGTGACTGGGATCCATGTGGATTCAGTAGGCTAGGAAGGATCGGCAGTTTCCCCAATGAATGGGTACTCACGGGATGCACCACGGGAAGGTCGATCCAATGCATCTCAATGCATTTGGGCCTCTGATAAAGCTGAATAAAACATTTTAAAAGGGGAACAGATAACCCAATATGCATATCTAATAGGAATATTCTGAAATGTATTGGCAATATTTGAAAATAAAATTAAATAAAAGTTCATTATATGTTTTTTAAAAAAGAAGAAGCTGAACTGGTCTCTGGCTGTTTGGAAAGTTGTCTACAGATGGAGGTTTTTTTTTTTTTTTTTTTAATTTAAGAAAGGATTAATTAACAAAACCATAGGGTAGGAGGGGTACAACTCCACACAGTTCCCACCACCCAATCTCCATAACCCACCCCCTCCCCTGATAGCTTTCCCATTCTCTATCCCTCTGGGAGCATGGACTCAGGGTCACTGTGGGTTGCAGAAGGTAGAAGGTCTGGCTTCTGTAATTGCTTCCCCTCTGAACATGGGCATTGACTGGTCAGTCCATACTCCCAGTCTGCCTCTCTCTTTCCCTAGTAGGGTGGGTCTCTGGGGAAGCAGAGCTCCAGGACACATTGGTGGGGTCTTCAATCCAGAGAAGCCTGGCCAGCATCCTGGTGGCATCTGGAACCTGGTGATTGAAAAGAGAGTTAACATACGAAGCCAAACAAATTGTTGAGCAATCATGGACCCAAAGCTAGGAATAGTGGAGAGGAAGTGTTAGGGAGGTACTCACTGCAAACTCTAGTGTACTTCTGCTTTCAGGTATATATTTTGCAGTAGTTTATGGATACGTGTGAACAAAAGCTCTCTCTCACAGAAACTGGTGTATATCTAGGTTTTGGGACTTTGTTAGAAAGTGAACCACCTGAGATGAAATTAGAGTGTACTATAAAAGGAAAGGTCTCACCCGAGTAATGAAGCTGAAGGGTTGTCATTCCACTCGTGAAGTCTCTGGACACAGTCTGAGGTGAAGCATGTTGAGGTGGCAATCGTTGCGTTGATTAGGTTGTGATCGGCGGATGCAATATTATTTGATATGGATTGGGAGAGGCATACGGGAAAGTGGGCCCTATCCAAGGGTCCCAGGACTGGGGGAAGTAGGGGCTCTATAGTGGAGATGTGAGGTTCCTGCTGTCTTAGGGTTCAAAAAAAAATCGATAGTTAATGTTATCATCACATTATTTGGTAATTGGGTTAACTTTGAAAAGTCCTTTTGTTATGGTTTGCTGTACAGTATCCAGTATCTTGTATATAGCTGTGCTATTGGATGCTTCTAATCTGCTTGGTCTAGGCTTTTGAGAGAGTCTGCATATCAAATACACAGCCTATATATTAAAAAGATTCAGTTTGTGTTTTGAAAAACTTTGAGACATGCAATTGATTTTCCCCCTCTCATATTAATTAACTACTGGGTTGTAACATGCAGAAGAATGAAATTGAACCACTTTATCGCACCAGAAAGAAAAGTCAACTCCAAATGGATCAAAGACCTAGATGTCAGACCAGAAACAATCAAATACGAAGAGGAAAACATTGGTAAAACACTTTCCCACCTACACCTCAAGGACATCTTTGATGAATCAAACCCAATTGCAAGGAAGACTAAAGCAGAAACAAACCAATGGGACTACATCAAATTGAAAAGCTTCTGCACATCCAAAGAAACTATTAAACAGAGAGACCCCTCACAGAATGGGAGAAGATCTTCACATGCCATATATCAGACAAGAAACTAATCACCAAAATATATAAAGAGCTCAGCAAACTTAGCACCAAAAAAGCAAATGACCCCACCCAAAGATGGGCAGAGGATATGAACAAAACATTCACTACAGAGGAGATCCAAAAGGCTAACAAACATATGAAAAACTGCTCTAGGTCACTGATTGTCAGAGAAATGCAAATTAAGACAACACTAAGATACCACCTCACTCCTGTAAGAATGGCATACATCAAAAAGGACAGCAGCAACAAATGCTGGAGAGGATGTGGGGACAGAGGAACCCTTTTACATTGCTGGTGGGAATGTAAATTGGTACAGCCTCTGTGGAGAGCAGTCTGGAAAACTCTCAGAAGGCTAGACATGGACCTTCCATATGATCCAGTAATTCCTCTCCTGGGGTTATACCCCAAGGACTCCATCTTCTTCTAGCATTTGCCCTTCTTCCGTAGCCAGTCAATAGCGTCAGGTTGAAAGCTGTCAGGAGCTGCTTGTTGCTAGCTTTGAAAGTGACTGGGATCCATGTGGATTCAGTCGGCTAGGAAGGATCGTTAGTTTCCCCAATGAATGGGTACTCACGGGATGCACCACGAGAAGGTCGATCCAATGCATCCCAAGGACTCCATAACACCCAACCAAAAAGAGGTGTGTACTCCTATGTTCATAGCAGCACAATTCATAATAGCTAAAACCTGGAAGCAACCCAGGTGCCTAACAACAGATGAGTGGCTGAGAAAGCTGTGGTATATATACACAATGGAATACTATGCAGCTCTCAAGAACAATGAACCCACCTTCTCTGACCCATCTTGGACAGAGCTAGAAGGAATTATGTTAAGTGAGCTAAGTCAGAAAGATAAAGATGAGTATGGGATGATCCCACTCATCAACAGAAGTTGAGGAAGAAGATCTGAAAGGGAAACTAAAAGCAGGACCTGACCAAATTGTAAGTAGGGCACCAAAGTAAAAACCCTGTGGTGAGGGGTAGACATGCAGCTTCCTGGGCCAGTGGGGGGTGGGAGTGGGTGGGAGGGATGGGTCACAGTCTTTTGGTGGTGGGAATGGTGTTTATGTACACTCCTAGCAAAATGTAGACATATAAAGCAGATGGAGGTTTTCTAAGTGCTCGCTATGCCATGCTGGTGGCATTAGTGTCAGAAATACCAATGACTAAATGCTGCCCCTATTTCATTTTCAAAATTTCATAGCCTGATAGCAGTCAGTCTGCGGGCACTGTATTCTGAAAGGATTGTTGCCCTTTCTGAGAAGTTAAAGTCACTCAGTATTTGCCCCCATGGCTTGGGGCGCCAACTGAGACATATTGTAATCAAACAGCTGCGATAGACTGTCTCTCGTGGCCTACTGCTTAATGATATTCCGAACACCAGCTCTCTCGTCTATTATGCACACTTTTTGCCACCAACTCCCTTTTGCTTCTTTTAGGCCTTCCCCCCCCCATTTTTTTTGCATTTACCTTATTTATCATACCTTCACACTTCCCTGACCTGATTACCCTGACATAATCAACTCCTGTTTTTCCTTTATGTATCAGTGACTGCTGCTTGATATTATGGTGTTATTTTAATATTGTAATGGAAAATGATAAAGGCCAATCAATTACTTTGTATTATTCATTGTGTTCCATTGGGATTGATTTTCCTCTATGTAATCATGTTTGCAGCCATAAAAACAAAGATTAAAAGAGTCTTTCTATTTTTCATATTCAAAGGAGTCATATTGGTGTCCTTGCCTCGCAATGTTGCTCCTAAGAGAGTGGAATCTCATCTAAAGAAATGAAGACCCGAAGAGGTAGCTATAGCCATAAGCAGGGCCGACACTGAGCCTTAGTCTTTGACCCATGTCTTGAGTATTTTTTCTCCGCTCCTTTTTCAAAAGAGCCGGCCTCACATTCACTAGCTAATAAGTGATATTCCTTTGTCAGCTGCACGTTATTTTGTATAAGAGTTTCCTCACATGTTCTTCCTTCTCCTCACCACATAAACTGCTTAAAACCTCCCACCTCGAATAAGCTAGAAATAGACTGATAATGAATCTTCCCCAGTTCCACTGAGCCGTCCTCTTACTTAAACTGCAGTTGCCTTTTGATGGTCATGGATTTGGAGAGTAAATATAACTATTAGCTGTTAGCGGGGCACATATAAATGCAGAGAATAGGAAACTGGGCAAAGGAGAGTGAAAAAGAAACCTGCAAAACACTCTCAGGCTCTACCACAGGAAGATTCTCTGAGCCAGGAATAAGCTTCAAAGAGTGCAGCTGTGGGAGACTGAGTCCTCTAATCAAGAGCTTTACATGTGCTGAGATTGACGGGCCAGTGGGCGTCTGGGAATCACAGTCCTGGACACAATGGAGACCATCACTCAATCATCTCTCCTCTCTCCTGCTCCAGCTTTCCTCTCCATTATTCTTCTGGCAAAGGGGTCCATTGGCCATTCCTCTTAAACTTTGTATAAATACCCTGTAGGAATCCCTGCCTGCTCTGCCATACTAAGATATTCTCTGAGCTCACTTTTATTTCTAGTTTGCTCCGAATTCTCTTTGTCCTCTTCTGCTTCTCAGTTGAACTTTGTCCTTAAAATAATCAAATAGCATATGTTTTAAAAAAAAAAAAAGTCCAATTACGGAGGCATGTGGGGCCAGCATCTGAATTTGTCCAGACACATGGTGGGGCGGGAGAAGGATCTAATCAATAAACAAAAACATTTTAGAAACTGTTCCAAGAAGGTGCAGAAGTAATGGTGTCTCTGGTGCTGTGAGGGGGAACCTCTGGGAAGCCTGAGTAGTGGCCTGTTTGTCTTCTGTTTCTCCATGCAGGAGCCATGAGAGTCCCCTCTCTGGGGCCCTGTAAATTATTGCTTCTGTCAGTTGCCACACAGTTCAGACCCTGCAGTTCGTGATAGGGTGTGACTGTTTTTGTGAAAATGCGCAAAATACGAAGGAGACAAAGCAATACTATGTACTGTACCTGTGCATTTTGAAAAGTGACTTACAGAACTGGATTATGCAGACTCTTGAGTTATGCTCATTGCCTCCCACCCCAAACCTTGTGTTCTCTTTTGTAGCTGCCTCATCCCAAATCCTATGGCACAGGGCTGCTGCCTTGCAAGCCTAAGAACCCATGGAAAGTGCTCAAGGCGCCTCACAAAGCCAGGCCTCCTCCCAACAAAAAGCTTCTGCTTGCTCATTTAGTTAAAACAAAGTCTCCAACTGCCTCCTGCTGCACCCTCCCTTGGAGAGTTCACGCTCAGAGACACTGAGTAATTTTTACTGTAGAACAAACAGTTGCTTTAAAAGGTTGTCTCCTGTGGTCATTATCCCCTCCTCCCTCCACCTGCCACAGATCTCCTGGGGTCTGGGGCAAGCTGAGCAACTGCTGTCAGGTCTGCCCACCGTGCCACAAAGTATTAGCCAGCTGAGAGAAAAACGTACAGCCGTGGGAGTGTGGGAGTGGTGGAATGATCTGGAACTTTAGAAAAGCTTTCCAAATGCTTTGTGGCCCTAAGCGCTCTGAGAGAAAGGAGACTGAGGGAATAAGGTCAGCTCTCCTCCTAAGGATGATTATTCAAGTCTTTTTTTTTTTTTATATATATAGTCTGTGTTGTGAAAATAAATAAAAATAAAACACACCGGCCAAACTCAGAGTTTCTCTGGCTGAAGAGGTCTTCCGGGGTTGGCTCCCTCTATTGCTGCTCTCTGTTTTAACAGAACACTAGAGTCATTTTCCAAGAATCTCCTCCAGGACTTGCACCTCTGTTCTCCCTTTGCTCTCATTCCAGTTCGACTTGCTTTTCCTATCAGTTTGCTTTCTCTTCTGGCCGTAGTGGTTCTCTGCAGACAACCTGATCCCCTCCACCCCCAAGTCTGCTTCTATTGTGGCTGCTTCTTTGCTTCTTTCTATACCAGGCAGGTGGGGAAGCCCTCTATAATTAAAGTAGCTTTGCTAAACCTTTACTATTACATTCGTGTCTAACAGCAAAGCACCACTGGGTGCTGCCTCTCCTGTTACCCACCCCCATCCTAGTTCCAGCCTGATGACACGCCATTTTGGCTTACACCTGTTCATAGCACAACTCAGAAAGTGACTTCAAGAATGAATGTAAAAAAATTTTAATCTGGAATTCCAAGTCTGGATGTACTTAGAGAATCAGCAGTTACCATATTATGCAGTAACATCTGGGGTAAGGACTTGGAGTTGCATTAATGGTTGTTTGTTTGGTTCCCCTCCCCCTATTTTCTGAAAACAATTTTGGTGTGTTAAAGAGGAAAACATTGTTACTTCCCAATGCATCTCATGAATTGTGTCCAAATGCAAGGAAAAAACAGACATCTGTCCTAATTTACTTGCTTCTACATTGTGATTCTAATTGCACTCCAGCTAACCTATTGTTATTGGATTCCCTCAGGGTCTTGGGGAAAAAAAAAGTTCAGGAACAATGTGGAGTGCATTCCCTGTGTGAAATCAACAGATTTCTCATTTATTTACTTATTTGTTTTGCCCTTTTCCTTATATTAAGATAAAATTTTATAATACTCCCATAACCCATTAGGAAAACATTTCAAGGTGGTGTGGATGAAATTATTTCTTGAAACTAATTTCTCATATGAAAATTGAACTGGATGAACCCTTCCCATAAGCAGGTGACAGATAAAGAATCTTCAGCAAGTTAAGCTCAGTCCTGGAGTATCTTTACATTTAAATGTATCATGTGGGCAAACAACCACAGTCATTTGTTAAACGTGTTTTTAAGGTGTGTGTATTTTTTGCACCTATCTTAAATAGCAGGACACAGCATTAGAATGAATTCTTGGGATACCTGCCACTCTCTCCTGTTGTAGTAAGAATAAAATAAGAAGTCTATCTCTGTCGATTTCACCAAAAATAGGTCTCTTGCTTGAGACAAATTTATCACTGGAAGGGAAAAGGAATTATAGCTAACTCCCTTAATAAGATTTCATGGTACTTTGGGTGTTTAAAGTGTGCTAGGTACTGTCTTAAGCACTTAATATGCATTTCCCATTAGACTCTCACAACTTCATAAGGTAGTCTTCTTCACCACTACTTCACTGGCAAGGAAACCAAAGAGGCTAAAAATCAGACTCAAGGGTAAATAGCAAAGTCAGAACTGAATCCAGGTCTGTCTCCATACTTAAGGAACATTATTCCAACAGGAAAGCCCCAAACTGGTTGTGTTGTTGATTATTATTTTTAATGTAAGCAACATTTAATGACTATAGAAGAGCTGATGTTTGGATATTGTAAGAGAGGATCCCAAAGGAAAGAGCTGGGTCTGCAAGGAAAGTCAACTTTTATTACAGTGTGGTTTCAGAAGACTTGGCAGCACTAGCTACTCTCACAACTCATGTGCATTGCTGTGTTACTTAATCAGTATTACACAGCACCACTTAATCCTTTTTATGGCTTAGCTTGTCTTGTAATGTCGTTGGGCTGCTGATAAACCCATTCACAGAAATAACGCTTCCTTTAAAAGAAATCAGCATCACACTCTGTTTTTAAAGTTAGTTCACTTTACTTGTGAAAGCTTCTGTTGTTATAGCACAGTATTTGTTACAACACCAACACAGACATCAGGCTTGCCAAGTATGGTTTTCAGAGAGAGGAACCCATTTTAAAACAAGCACTTAGGGAACTTGGATGTGAGATACTGGTTACAGGGCATGAGTCCTCTTAAATGATGAGTTTAAGGCACCCAAGATTAATTATTTTCTATCATACATGGTAAGTCCTAGAATTGAAAATACAGTAAAATATGTTTAAATATTGGTAAGAGTCTCAGTCTTAAAAACTAGTACAAATTCCTTCCCCTTTCCTTCCTTTATTATTTTTTAACTTCTTTCTAGCAAGAGCAGAAAAGGGTTATTAAAACTTCTGTAAAGAAAGGCATTTTTTGCAGTTAAATATCTAGAATAGCTAGCAGTTTTTTTTTTTTTTATTTCAGTAAGATGCACATGTTTAAACTGGAGAATTTGTGGCACTGAATTGTAGTGACAGCATCAATCTGCTTCCTTTGAGAATCAATTAGCAGCTAAACAACTACACAGATTCCATAATGACACACGTCTATGGTATTTCCCCAAATTACCTGAAGCAAGGTAAATGGCATGAAAGCTTTGGTCACTAGGGAAAGCGTGAAAAGATATGCCATACCAGCATGAAGTTATTCAGGGGGAAAAAAATCTGTAAAGAAAAAAAGGGGAAAAAAATAACTGTGGTAAAACAGCAGCAGCTGTTTTAGATAATAAAATATTATTTGCATCTCTGCTGAGGGTTTTGGTTTGGTCCCATGCATTTTTCCTGCTTTTTCTTTTTCTTTTCTTTTTCTTTTTCTTCCTTCCTTCCTTCCTTCCTTCCTTTCTTCCTTTCTTTTTTTTTCAGCTTAGCCAGATACGATTAAACCATCAAATAGGTACACTTGTTTGTTTCAGATATATGAGAGACAGTAAAGCTTCATTTCAAATAGGGATGCCCAGGAGAAAAAGGTTAGACAATGCTGTGCAAAGCTGTGAAACACTGACTAGCCATTTAAATTGGAATCAGACAATTCAGCTTGAATAGGGCAAAAAAAGACTCAGATGCATATTGTGTGCATGGAGGAGGTAAGGGACAGCAAAAGAGGTTTTATTTTTAGAAGTTCTTTGCTGAGTTCTTTGTAAGCATCTCAATCTTTGTTAAAAAGAAACAGCAGATACGCACATTTTCCTTAGGGGAGCACTTTTTTTTTTCATATAAAATTGTAGTAGTTGGCTACCTAGAGTGAGGCTTTTTGTAACAGAATATACAAATTGCATTTTTTATGGTTCCTTATTTATAGTAAAACAATCACTTAATAAAATGATTTACTTGGATTATTTTACTGCTGTTCATTATGGGGCTTCGTATCTTTTTATTCATTCCTGTCTTTTACCTAGTTAAAGTTAAAACAGCTTTGCAATTAATCCCAAATGAATTTGATTTGCAAGTACTTTATTTAAACAGAAAACTTGCTAAAATATATTTCTACAAAGATCAAATCGATACAATCTATTTGATGTATCTATCTGCTCATGTAAATCATCTCTGAGCTGAATTAAATGTTATGCTAAACAAATATCTAATATTTATTTATTTATTTATTGGTCAGGGTCAAGGGTGAAACAGACTTAGCACACAAGAGAAAAAGAGCAACAATACTATTCTTGCCCCTTCCAACTTAAGGGACCCAGGTTGATACACACCTAATGCCTTTTTACATAAAGGGAAGGCATTTTGTTTTTATTTATTTTGTTAGAGGGATAAAAGTGATTTTTTTACATATTTAAAATATTATAACCCAAAGATACTGATACGAATATTTTAATGTAGTATTTGCTACAAATAATCTTAAATCATAAAGGAGAAATATTGTATTCAACATTATGACTAATGTTAAAGTAAAATTTTCAGATTACTCATCTAGACTCTAGTACAATTTAAAGCAACAGGGTTTAAGTTTGTGTAGCAGAGGATGATAAAATGCTTCACATTATAGGGATGCTTTTTTAATGCCTATAACTAAGTAACTAAGAACATTCCAACAGCCAAGTGAATATATGGACGGTCCTAAAACAAACAAAAAAGATGCATCAACATAAATTATCTCTCATCTTATTTCAAAGATCTGATCAAAATCAGTGTTAAAACTATGCTAATAATGTAAAATTAATCTTCTAAAATAAATGTTAAAGTAAGGGTCTCATTAAGTGTTAGAAAGTCAAAAAACATACCCTTTGTTTTGAACACAGCTTACTGCTATACTATTCCAAATATTGGTGTGGCAATGTTCAGTGCATCTAGAGATCTATAGTAAGATGTGAGATTACAGTTAGAAAATACGTGATAAGACAATACACCTTTTATTATAAGAGTTCACAGACTATGTTTCAGTGCAACACGTAAAAATATACACATACAAATTATGCAATCTCTCCTCTACCTGGTTTGCTGAGTTAATGTTCCTTTTCAGGAAGCATGAACTTTGACTAAGATGGACAAAACATGTTGATTTTTTTGAATGCAATAAAATGATTACATTTAAAATAACCATATTGAGGGGATAGCTAATTTATTATTATTACTCACTGCATTTAAAGAAACTTGGACTAGAGATCAAAGTGTGTTTTGATTTGTTTGAAAAATGTAAATGACCCATTCCCAGATTTCCAACCCCATGAAGTTAGAATGCCGTCTGTGAATACTCTCTACTCTAATCAAGAAGGAAGGGGCTTCGGCCTCAAATGTCAGTGGTGTAAACATGTTAAATCTGGAAAATATTTTCTAAGCAAGCAACCATGTGTAAAATTTACAGAACTTGTCATGAAATGACTACAGCTGCAAACCTGCAAATTTCTCACTTCTCCAAAGACTCCAGATGTTGAGATGGGGAAGCTAGGTTTTCATCTTAACTCCCCAGCTGCTGCTCCCTAGAAGTCTGCCTGCCGCCATCTTCTGAAAGAGATCTTCCCCAGGTAAAGTAGTGGTGACCACTTAATACTAGGAAAGCCAAAGGCTTCCCTCAGAAAGTGTTCCATGTGGTTCACTACAATATTGCTGGCCTAAGTATTCAATTCTACATCAATGTTTGCCGTCGGTTCTGTTGCAGTCACACCAAGTTAATTTAACAAAGCCATCCAAAATACAGAGGGGAAAAATAATCAGTTGATTATAAAATTAAGCAGTTGTCGTATGCTTCTACAAAAGAGGATTCCTATCAAATTATACTTAGGCGTCATTTTATGAAACTTTTTTAAAACCATGTTTGTTGCTACTAACTAAAAATATCTTGGGATGAATTTAAAATTTAGACTTACTACAGAAATGTAAAATCTGCCAGATATCATCATAAACAAAGACAATTTGATGAAGTTTTAAAAAATTACAAACACCACTTTTAACACTAGCATTATATGTAATATTTACAATATGCAATCTTCTTTTATAATGTAAAGTGTTTTTAAAATGAAATCTACACTTAAATGCCAATATCCTCTCCTTCTGGCTTCTCACTTTATGACACTAACATAGGATCTCATTCACTAAGCCAATTGAAATTTTAATAAAAGAAAGCAGGAGTTTCTAATAAACTCCTGCAGTGAGCTGATAATACTAAACATCTTTAGCAGCATGATGTTTTTTTATTATTATTTTAGCTGTATATTAATATGCTAGTATTTGTAAACTCCCCTGTGTCACTAGATTTATTTCTGAAGCCTTCACTACATTCTTCTGTTGTGAAAAGTTTATCTGACAAAGAAAAATTCTTTTTCAATGGTTGTCCATCCAACAGTTCCTCAACAGGAAAATATATAGCTGACAAATATATTATGACTATGTGTTCAGTCCTGAAAGGATGAGTGACTGATCTCACTTATTGTGGTGTCTGTTGTGAGCTAACTAGATCAACTGCCATAATTCACAACTATAAGGGAGACACAATAACCATCAATGTCTCTACCCCAGAGACAGTGCACCTCAACTCCCCTAGCAGACCACCGCTACTAAGTATCTGATTAATAGGGATTGTGCTATAGAAACTCCATTTACAACTCAATATACAGTGATTCATGTTTGCAATGTCCTTTTTTGAGTGTGGAATTCAAATAAAACCATGGGGGATATTCTTTTATGACACTGCATAAGAGGTAGAATTGTTGATGTCAATAGGCAATGAACTTCAATGTGCATCATATACATGAGAATCAACATTTAGACTGTGTGTAACCCACTGTCTTAGTCATTAATCACTTATGAAGTGATGAATATATACTTATTACTATTGTCCACACATGACAGATAATAAAACTGAGGTACAGGAAATCGCCTTGTCAGTGACGCCAGCTGGAATGCTAACACCAGATTCGAAATCAAGTAGTCTAGGCACAGAGTTCAACATTCAGCCCTTTGCTTCTTTAAATTGTGTTGTATTAAGGTTTGGACCCAGTTGGTCAGGGCCCAGTAAGTACACATAGTTTGAAAAGCAACAGTGAATTCATAGTGCAGGCACGGAGCCCCAGCGATAACCCTGAAGGAGGAAAAAAAAAGATTAAAACTGTCTAGAAACTTGGGTCATTCCTCTGAATAATATCTGTTCCACTGTTTTATTTTTAATTATATATTTATTTATTTTTTTATTGAACAGTGATAGAGAGAAATTGAGACAGGAGGAGAAGGTAGAGAGGGAAAGAAAGCAGAAAGACTCCTGCAGTCCAGCTTCACCAGTTGTGAAGCTTTCCCCTTGCAGGTGGGGAACAGGGGCATGAACCTGGGTCCTTAAGCACTATAACGTGTGCATTTAACCAGGTGCACCACTGCTTGACCCCTTGTTCCACTATTTTGTCCACTGTATTCTAAGTAATAAGCAGGATATTTGGTTTTTCTTAATTCCTTTTTTAAAATGTTTTCTTAGTGATTTAACAATGCTTAACAAGATTGTTAGATAATAGGGGTATACTTCCACACAGTTCCTACCACCAGAGTTTGGTATCTCATCCTCTCCATTGGAAACTTCCCTATTCTTTATCCCTCTGGGAGTATGGACCAAAATTCTTTATGGGATGCAGAAGGTGGAAGGTCTAGCTTCTGTAATTGCTTCTCCACTGGACATGGACATTGGTGTGTGGATCCATATCTTTAGCCTATTTCCATCTTTCCCTCATGGGTTATGGGGTAGGGCTCTGGAGAGGTGAGGTTTTGGGGATATATTAGTGAGGTTCCCTGCCCAGGTTTTTCTTAATTCTAAATTGAAAAAAGGAAAGGAATCCTCTCTGTGCTGGTAAAGAACTGACTTGGATAGTATGCCCGCTCTTCCACGCAGCTACTCAGCTTTAAGGCAGGTTCCCACTGCATTGGTATTGTGGCCTCTTCCACACCTATAACCATCCTGTCTCTGTGTCTCTTTCTTATCTGAAAAAGTTGGCAGAGAGCAGTGCAGTCCCAACAATGACAAAATAATAATAATGCTTAAGAAAGAGAATCATATCACACTCAATCAATACCACCCTTGGGGCCAGGTGGTGGTGCAACTGGTTGAGCGTATATGTTTCAATGCACAAGGACCCAGGTTCAAGCCCCCAGTCCTGCCTGCAGGGGGGGAAGCTTTGCAAGTGGTAAAGCAGTTGCTGCAGGTGTCTCTCTTTCTCCTTCTCTCTCCCTCTCTATCTTCTCCCCCTACCCTCTAAATTTCTGGTTATCTCTAGTCAATAAATAAAGATAATTTTAAAAAAATTTTAAATACCATCCTCTTTCTACCTGATTAGATAAAGTTAGTCAAGTAAATATCTGTCAGTGGTATTTCCAATAGAAAGGGCATGCTGAGAGCTGACTCAGTGGTAGATCACAGAACTTGCAAGTGAGAACCCATAAGTTCAGTAGTTCAGCCCCCTGACACCAATTAGACTCTTTGCCTCCATCTCAAAAAATAAATACATTAAGGGCAATAAAATGAAATAAATAAATAAATATTTTTTTAAATAAATAAATACATCAATACATATGTTTTTAAAAGAAAAACACATCCCAGTCTGTAATCACCCTTGTGACCCTCTTGAAATTTAGAACAAAATCCTGAAAATGTATGTATGACTTAGCAAGTACAAGGAACTTCCACAGAATTTTTAGGTGGCTCATTTTCAGTCCGTCAGAGCCAGGGAACAAGACTGGGTGAAAAGTTCACCATCTGTATGTCCACAGTAAACATAAGTAACATTGGGACCAATTTCAGCTGGGCTGGTCCAATGTGGAAGGAAACATACGGGTGCCTGTGACCAGACTTGGTGAGCCTCTATGGCATAAGAACCCATTTTAGGAAGGAGAATCTAGGTTTTTCCTAATTGACACAAAATTCTCCACCCTTCCACCCTTTCAGCCAATCATAAATTACTTGCCTTCATGTTATGATCAAGTTTTGGTTTAGAACAGGCTCCCAGAGAAGGCAGCCTTCCGTCATTCCCGAACTGCAGGTCAGATATGTTCACATTAGATTAGCATCCAGTGAGGTTCTCAATATGTCAATCATGTATTGTCTACTAGGTGTTCTGGAACTGGTTTCTACAAGCAGCCTACTAGATGCTATAGCCACATTTGGAAAATAATAATAATAAGGCAACATTTGGTGATAGAAATACCATATATCTTTGTTTAGAAGTAGTGGCTTCTATTGAATTTAATTACTTCCCCTGTGGCTTTAAATCAAGGGCAGCTTCTGTTAAATTTAATTACTTTCCCCAGCGGTTTACATGGCAAAGGTGTCATTGCCACTTGCCGAGTGCTTCTGGCCAAAGTGAAACTTGGTTATGATTTACTCTATCATACCATTGCCTTCCCCCATTACTTGACTTTCTCCTTCTGTCCACCAGCACATATTCCTGGGTATTTATTCATTAAATCTACCTTCAGTGTCTTGAAAATTATTCATTTAGGAGCATGAGAAAGATAGAAGTAGTCTGAAGGGGAAAAAAAAAAAAGCAATTTTGATAAATTTGAATACAAAGATAACTTGGATTTCTTTCACCACTATACAAATGTTTAGTTTATGTAGTGCAATGCCACATTAAAGATAGCATTACATAGCATCTTTCTAAAATTGTCTGGTTGGAGAAGATATTATCACTTTTATTTTATTAGTTGTGCTCTAAAGTTAACAAATTTTTACTACCAATTAATGTCAACACCAATTCCAATAGCTTTCTGCCTCCTAATTGTGAAAGTTCACATTCAATAGCAACTGCTTAACAGTGTTCCTCTTTATTGAACTGCCACTGGAATGTATTCACAGAAGTGAATTCCTAAAAGTTTGCTTCTCTCAAGATGAAGTGGATCTTCATTAACATTCTGAAAATGAAATGCAGCTTCATAAAAAAAAATAAGGCAGCTTTCAGACCATTTTAGAATTTCAGAGAAATTTTGCATTATCTTTCCCATGATTCTATGCTGATGTCAGGCTGTATTTCAACTGAAATGACAATGAAATCATTTCAATTCTATGCAATGTGCAAAAAAACAGTCAATTTTTCACTTGGCAAGCTGAAGTCTAAAGTAATTAAGCACTGCTGTGTGGGAGGCAGCTTCCTGCTCTGAAGTCAGCCTGAGATAATTACCATATTAAAGTCAAAACATCATGTGCCGCCCTGATAGATAGATGGATGGAGAGATTGGGCATCTATTAAATGATCCATTTTGTTATGTTTCCTGGGAAATGTGCCATTGGCGCCAATTAAGAAATATATATTCCAAGTGAGTATTTCTAAGTGACAAAACTTCTATCCAGTAAATTGAATTTATTATTTACTGATCATCAAGTACTTAAAGTCATAAAATCTGGATAGAGAGTAACCTATAAGGAGAATTACATGTTCTGACTCGGTTTACAAACCCCTTATTACCCAATTGCTACGTTAGCATAAAGTTCTTCATGATAACACTTCTAGTCAAAGTACTCAATTATTTCTGTCATAAAAACTCGGACTAGAATAATATGAAATTAAGATGAAATGCAAGTATTTAGAAATTTCTAAGGCACAAAGTAGTTACAAAGTAGTGTAAACTTCATTTTTATTGCTTAAGAGAAAGGTAAATGAAATACACCTGAAAGACTTATCTTTTTAAAGTATTGTTAGATATCTACGCATAGCACTAAAACTAATATAAGCCCCATCCCAATATTAAATATGGTGATCTATTAGTACAAATCAGTTGAATGAACTGCAGCAAGATTCAATTTTGCTTAGAAATATTTAGCAATATGAAAAGTCACTCATTTATTGATAGTGTTTCTCCATTCAACAAATGTATGGTAGTATAGGTGCTTTTTTATAGTAACACCTGTTTAAGACTATCTAATGAAGCTTTTTTTTTTGTCTGTGACCTCCTATTTATCCAAGCTCACATTCAGCTGTAGTGAGATATAAAAAGATAATTTATTTTTGTGTAAGTATTTGCGATAGAAGAAAAGGATGTGTTGACTTTTTGAAAGAAGGCAAATCTAAGTCAGGATCTTTTTTTCAGTTAAGAATAGACACCTTTATGTGTGTAGTGAAGGTTATGTTTGATCTTCTTTAACTACTTTCCAAGGGATTTATTTGCCACCATTTCCACTAGCTATTGATACCATAAAGGGTGGAGAACTAAAGCAATATTCCTTTAAAATCAGAGACAAGAAGTTTGAGCATCAAAACTAATATTTCTCTTGTTGACTGGGGAATTTAAAAAAAAAAAGGAGATTTTAAAATAAAATCTACCCTTATAAAGATTAACGATAATTAGTTTCCCAAGGAGGTAATCTAGAGAATCAATAGGCCGCCTTCATATCAACTTCTGCCCATGCCCTCTGGCACAGCACTTGATCAGGAATCCCAGTGAGTCAGGCAGGCATTTGAGCAAGGCTGGCATTGCTAAATTCCAGATTGTTCTGATAGACAGTTTGGGGCCTTTGGTTCTGTGTGTTTCAATAGAAATCCTGAAATGAATGCAATGTCAAATTACTCTGTGATGGGAGGAGGGGGAAAGGAAAGCTGGGGGTTTTATTAGGACTCATAGCTGCCTTGAGATTCAACAGGGAAGTTCACTAGCTCACTTACTGTGTTCTCTCATATTCCCAGCAACATCATGCTCTTAACAATAAATGCACAGTCAAATAGGATAAAAAATGATCTTGAAGAGTAGCAAATAATACTTCCTCCCTTCTGCTCATTTATATGCAAATGTACAATAATGCTTTGCAGCTTAAACAAGAAGAAAATTGTTGGAATTGGTTAAAAATAGACATTGTGATGTTTGTTTTGTTTTTTTTAATAGAAGTTAATATTTATAAGTGAACCGAACATTTTTAATTTTGTACCTATTCTGTTTCTACTTATAAAATCTTCTAAAATGAAGAGATGCGCAGTTGAAAAATCAAATTCCACTTTTAAAAAGTCTTTTTTTATGTAGTAAGATATATTTAGTCACTTTATGAAAATTCCAAACAGAAGAATATCAGAATGTCAAGGGACAGCTTTGCAGTGAATAGTCTTGATTAGAAAACTGAAGAAAAAGAAGGTCTCTTCAGTGGCGGTTAGACCTCCAGGAGTGGGGAAACCCGCCCAGGTCAGTGGAAATGCAGTAATAATTCCATTCCTGGGGTGTATTTGGTTATGTATGTTCCATTCTGCAGATGCAAATAAACAAATGTGTTTCGAGTGAACCAGAGAGTGGGGAAATGATTTCGTGGCTAGAATAATAGCTAGGTTTCCATTCTCAACTTGACCATTCAATTGCTTTGAAAATTTAGTCAACTTAAAGCATCATTCTTTTCTTATTTTCCATCTGTAAAGTGGAGACAATACTGTGCCTAACTTACCCTTTAACAAAGCAAAATTGGCGACTATAGAAAGCCAGTGTGCACATTCAACGTGTGATTATTTCTGGAGGAATTTCAGTTCTTCCCCGTGAATTCTAGCATCGTTTTCAGCTGCCAAAATCCAGGTGCTATTTACAGACTTCAACCTCCAACATTGCATTTCTTTTCTTCCCTTTAAGTGTCCATGGCTTTGAGGTTTTTCTCACCATATTAACTGCAACAGTGAAATTAGATCGTTCAGCTTCAGTTTATAGTCCATTTCATTCTTTAATTTCTGTGTTTAGAGATGATGAGTTTTGGTTTGCATTTGCAGCGTTTTAGAAAAATAACAGATAAAATGGGTTTTCATGTGAAATATTTAAACTTCCTAGGGGGAAAAAAAAGCTGTCTTTACCTATCGCACTGGGGTATTGTGAATATAAATATAATAATAATGTGAAAGCAACATAAGCTTTTCTAAGAACAATTTCTCTCATTCCCACCCCCAAACAAGTAATACTGACTTCCTGCCAAAGTCTATTTTTATATGTTTTGAGTATGTACTGGAAAGTACATTTTTAAGACAGTTCTCCTAACATGCTAGAAAATGAAATAGATTAATTCTATCTCAAAGTCCTAAATCAAATAAACAAGACATCAATGCTTGTAACCTTTCATTCACTCTTCATCCACCACCTCATTCTTTACTCTCTTGCACTTCACCCACGGTAATCTTCCTTCTCTCAACAAATGTCATATCCAGTAACTCAATCATACATCTTAATCAAAAGCAATAAGTGTAGCACCCGACATGAAAGAGCACCTACATAAACATAGTCTTTTGTGCCTTCAAGTCTCTCTCTCTCATACTGACACTGTTAACACAAGACAGCACTTCTCATCACTGGAAACACACCCTTGAATTCATTAAATGTTCAACACTTGCTGTAATATTGTGGAACGACAGCCAGCAGCAGTGTCAAATGATTCTAAAGCAGACTGGCACTCAAGAATCAAGACTTCAGAATCAAGAAATGATAAGAGAATAGCTTTCTCATTACCAAAATAGTTAACTCTTCATTATCTGATCCTTAATAATATTATGTGTGCTGTGTCCACTTGCTCCTGGAAACTATGCAATAAAAGGGATTTTCTTCTGCCCTCAGATGTTAAACAAAAGCAAAGGATTGAGATTAGGGTGAGGGCAAATATACTCAGGTATTTTGAGCAGGTAGACTTTCTTGCTATTGTCATTGATGTTATTACCTTAGAAAGTATGATTATTTTGCCATATTCCTGGATAAAATAAGAAAAATAGTCATTATTTCTTGTAATATTTATTTCTGGATAAAGTGAGAAATACAGTCATTCTCTTCCCTCTCAGATTTGTACAGCTTCATTTGGTTTCTAATATCATAGAAAAATTATCCTGATTTGACCTTTTTTTCCCTTTTGTTCCCCTTGTTTTTTATTGTCATTGTTGTTATTATTATTGGTGTCATTGTTGTTGGATAAGACAGAGAGAAATCGAGAGAGGATCGGGAAGACAGAGAGAGGGAGAGAAAGACAGACACCTGCAGACCTGCCTGCAGGTGGGGAGCCGAGGCTTGAACCTGGATCCTTGGTTCTTGCGCTTCGCGCCACGTGTGCTTAACCCGCTGCACCACCACCTTACTCCCCTAATTGGATCTTAATATTCAAGAGGATACTGACAGAAGAAGGAAGACTAAAATGTATCATGACACTAGCATAAAGAAGACAATTGGCAGATGCACTTAGATATTTTATGACAATTTTCACAAGAGCTCTGTAAATCAATATTGTTTCTTCCTATTTTTACCATGAAGAATCATGTAAACCAGAAACTCAAACTAGATCGAAGCAAGATAAGAGTGCCAGCCAACATCATATAGTAGCTTCTCAGTAAACATTTGCTAGTAAAGAAGGAATCTCTGTTTGCCCTTGTTACCTGACAGAGATAAGTACAAGGTTTTAAATCGAGATTTAGAGGCCTACACATGACAGCACTCAGTAATGTATTTGCTTTGTTGTGTACACAACCCAGGTTTGAGCCCAACCCCCACCCCACTGGGGGACGTTTCAGTTCTGTGGTGTCTTTCCTCCTGTCATCTCTCTCTCTCCCTCCCTCCTTCTTTCTCCTCTCCTCCTCTCTTCTCTCTCCTCTCTCTCTCTCTCTCTTCTCTTTCTCTCTTCTCTCTTTTCTCTCCTCTCTTCTTTCTCCTCTCTTTCCTGTTTCCCTCTCTATCTCTTCTCTCTCTTCTCTACTTTCTCCTCTCTCTCCTCTATCCTTTCCCTCTTCTCCTTTTTTCTCTCCTCTGTCTCCTCTCTTCTCTGTCCTCTCTTTCTTGTCTCCCCTCTCTCTTCTCTATCTTTTCTCTTTCCTCTCTTCTCTTTCCTTACTCTCTCCTCTCTTCTCCTCACTTCTCTCTCCTCTCTCTTTTTTCTGTCTCCCCTCTCTCACCTCTCTCTCATCTCTCTTTTCTCTCCTCTCTCTCCTCTCTCTCTTCTCTGTCTCTGTTTTTTCTCTCTCTACCTGTACAAAAAAAAGAAAAGAAAAAGCATCTTCCCAGAGCAGTGAAGCCCTATAAATTATTTTTAAATTAGGATTTTACTTTTTGTTATTATTTTAACCCATAGATATATAGAAACATTTTGTTGTCAAAATGCCCCAAACCTAGTATGATGTCTTAGACAAACATGTCAGGAAGAGGTAGACAAGCACAATCAAGCAGCTCTCCCAGGTAAGATATCATACCAGTCCTGAAAATTATAATTCTTATGTGTTTGAATTTATTTTTCCAAATTATTTTATTGGAGGAAATAATGATAAGACAATTGCTACAGGCTGAGGAGATAGCATAGTAGTTATGCAAAAAAAAAAAACTTTCATGCCTGAGGCACCAAAGGTCCCAGGTTCAATCCCCAGCACACTGTAAATAGGAGCTGAGCGGTGCACTGATATAAATAAATGAATGAATAAATAAATAACTGCTGTCACATGAGTGTAATTTCTTATTTCCCCAGGATAGGTGTCTGCATAGTACTCCTACCACCAATGACATCTTCTCCACTGCCACACACTGGGTCCCCAGTATAGTCATAACACCCTCTCATTTCTCTCCCTTGGAGTCCTTGGTTCTGCTGACACAGACCACAGTTAATCTAAGATTCACCGTGTCCACACCCACCCTCCACATTTTGTTTTCAATTAAATCCCACCTATAATTGAAGTCATCAAACATTCATCCTTATCTTTCTAGTTTATATCCCTTGACAATATTCCTTCAGGTTCCATCCACCATTTGGCAAAAAAGATTTCATCCTTTCTCATAGCTGAGTAGCACCCCATTGTGTACATATACCACAGTTTTCTTAACCACTTGTCTGTTGGGTGTTTAAGTTTTATCCATGTTTGGGAAATTTGGGGATTTTTGAATCCCAAAAAAATTTCCAAGACTTTACTTTTTTGTTTCACTTTATTGCCTTAAAAAATTACCTCCCACAGGGCCAGGAGGTTGTGCACCTGATTTAACACACGTTACAATCTGCAAAGACTCAGGTTCGAGCCCTCAGTCGCCGCTTGCATAGGGAAAGCCTTGAGAATGGTGACAGGAGTCGGGCGGTAGTGCCGTAGATTAAGCACAGGTGGCGCAAAGTGCAAGGATCTGCGTAAGGATCCTGGTTCGAGCCTCCGGCTCCCCACCTGCAGGGGAGTCACTTCACAAGCAGTGAAGCAGCTCTACAGGTGTCTATCTTTCTCTTCCCCTCTCTGTCTTCCCCTCCTCTCTCCATTTCTCTCTATCCTATCCAACAATGATGACGTCAATAACAACAACAATAATAACTACAATAATAAAATAACAGGGGCAAGAAAAGGGAAAATAAATATTAAAGGAATTAATAAAAAAAAACAGAGAGAGAATGGTGAAGCAGTGTTGCAGGTGTCTTTCTGTCTCTTCCCTCCCTGTCTACCTTTCCCTCTCGATTTCTGTCTATCTCTGTCCAATAAATAAAGATAATCAAAAAAATTACCTTCCACAGGGTTAAAGATAAGACATTGATGACCCCCAAAAGAGGAAACAGAGTTTAAGAGAAAGTATGTATTCATATCAAATGTCAGTACTGCACCTCCTAGGTCATCTCTACTATGTAGGCAAAATTTACGTGCTACTAAGGAGCACATTTACCACTGGAAAGAAAAATGACACCTGTAATGAATCTGTTTATATTTTTTTCTACTCTATGTCTCTTGCGGTAGTGACAATTTATTTGAGTATATAAATATAAGGTCCAATATTTAGGCTCCTGTCATGGCAGTGTCAATTATAACGACTCAGTTTCCTCACTTGAAACATAGAGTAGCTGCATTCATTTTAGTCTCCAGCTGAATCCGCAGCATTAGAATCTGAAACAAAGCAAGTCAGCAGCACATAACAACCTGCTAACTAACTCACTGAAGTGAGTATCTTACAGTTATATAAGTAGTAATTGGTCTAGGGAGATTTGACGAATGGTAACCCAATTCTGAAAACTTTGGATTTGTGGATCGGGCTTTTTTTTTTTTTCCTTCATTGAAAAATTCAAGTTTCAGATGTTGGTGCACCTGGTTGAATGCACATGTTACAATGCACAAGGACCCAGGTTCAAACCCCTGATCCCCACCTGCAGCAGGAAAGCTTCGCGAGTGGGGAAGCAGGGCTGCAACTGTCTATCACCTACTTCTCTCTTCTTTCAATTTCTGGCTGTCTTTATCTAATAAATAAATAAATAACGATAAATACAAAAAAAAAAAAAAGAGGAAAATTCCAGTCACTAAATTTGTATTTATAAAGAGAAGTGCCCTTGAGGGCTGGTAGGTGGCGCACTTGGTTGACTTCATACATTATCATGCACAAAAACCCAATTCTAAGCTCCTGTTTCATACCTGGGTGGGGGGGGGGGGCTTCATGAGAGGTAAAGCAGGTCTGCAGGTGTCTATAAAGATCTTTCTAGCTTTCTCTATTTCTCCCCTACCCTCTCCTTTTTTCTCTGTCCTACCAGATAAAAACGATAGGGGAAAAAAAAGGCCCCTGGGATTGGTGTATTCATAGTGCCAGCACGGACCCCCAGTGAAAACCCCAGTGGCAATAAAAACAACCATTAAAAAAGAAGTGCTGTTTTAAAGTTGTCAGGCATTGTATACATTGTATAATCTGTAATATATTGGCATGCCGTCGTTTACATATTAAGCATATGTATAGCATGTTAATAGTTTATTGGGTTAATATTTACTCAGTACTTTTGTAAGCATTGACTTTATGGAAATGCACTAGTTATTGTAGTTTACTTGTTTTCTTACTAGAATCATTGCAATAATTTAGGTCAAGGATTTGTAGAAAGTGTATAATAAACATTTTATCCTTGTGGGTCATATAGTTTCTGTTAAAGTTTCTCAACTCAGTTGTTATAATACAAAAATCAGCCAAACTGTATATGAATGAATGAGTTTAGCTGGGTACAGATAAAATATTATTTGTAGGGGCCAGGAGGTAGCATAGCTGGTAAAGCACAAGTCACGTAAGTTCAAGTCTCAACTCCCCACCTACAAGAGGGAAGCTTTGTGAGTGGTGAAGCTGTGTTGCAGGTGTCTCCCTGACTCTTTCCCTATCACCCTCTTCCCTCTCCATTTCTGACTGTCTGTAGCCAATAAACAAAGATAATAAAAAAGTAATATTTTTTAATTTTTTTAATAAGGAGAGAAAAAAATGACCACTACACATTCTAGGTCTGCCATGCAGACACAAGAGTCCCAGAAACATCTCTGGTGGCAATAAAATTTTGAAAGGGGGGTAGGGAGAGAGAAAAAAAAGGAAGAAACGAAGGAAGGAAGGAAGGAAAGAAGGAAGGGAGGGAGGAAGAAATGGAGGAAGGAAGAAGGAAGAAGAAAAGAGATATTATTTGTAAAGTGAGAGAGATAGCAAGCCAAATTTGGTCCATGGACTGTATAGTTTGCCAAGCCTCGAATGGCCTATTTTCATCATCATGTTTCCTCAAGTGATTTGTATATAATTAGTACTTAATGCTACTTTACAACTAAAGCATTTTTTGAGTTGTGCTCAACACTGTATTATACATGAACAACCCCATTCTCATTCCACCCCCAAGAAATAGCAGAGAAGACAGTGACCCTAATTGCTTTTCTCAATAGCATACTCAAATGAGAAAAAAAAAATTATCAAACAGTGCAGCCAGGAGGGCGACCTGGCCCACTGAAGTGCCCTGAATATGGTAACACTTGCCAAGAGAAAACTTTATAACCAGATGTTCATTTTGGGTTTGGAGACATTCATTACACTAAAGCATATTCTAAATTTCTGTCAAAATGCACTACGAGCTATAATATCTCACCAATAATAACATTAGAACCAATATGTGTTCAAGATTTGTCTCACTGAACACGTCAGGAAGAGCTTTTAGTATGGTCCCATTTTAGAGCTGGTTTTTAAGAGAGAAAAGTGTCCATAGAGATGGTATAAAAATATCACAAATATGAAATCACCAAAGAAAGCAAAAAAAAAAAAAATGGTTATCTTACATGAAATAATTGTGTTGGTGGTGAATAACAACGCTTAGTACCAAATATTTGATAAACACATGATCTTACTTACATAAATTACTACTTTTGGAGTATACCTTATTTAACTTTAGAACTGAACTGTAGTTTGAGCAAAAAAAAAAAAAAAGGCTATTCTTAAAAGACTATCCCTATAGAAAGAGGAATGAAGTGATTCCTATCACTAAACAATGTCTGCCAAAGGTGAAATTTTTATAATGCGTAGTAGACTGATAGCAACAAAGGAGTTAAATCCATACAAACATTCCTGTTTATTTGTTTGTTTATTACCAGAGTACTGTAAACTCTGGTTTATGGTGGTATGAAGACTGAACCTGGGACTTTGGAGCCTCAAGGATGAAGGTCTATTGCATAAACCATTGTGGTACCTCTGACCCATATTTCACATTGCTATAGTAACTGCAGTGAACCAATATTCCATCAGGTAAAGTTCTGTGCAAGGAAAGGTATAACTTAACTAAAAGCCAAGCACAACAAGAATTTTCTAGACCTGCCAACAATAGTGATTGATTTGCACTTATTGGCTAATCATGTGACTCTCCTTGTACAGTTGAACTGATAATACTTGCAAATGGTAATATTTACCACAGAACTCTGACCTTAGTGAGCAGGTAAAACCAAATCTCTTTTTCTTACTTTTCATTTTTATTGAAAGAAAACTTAGTTTTAAGGCATGTGGGACAGTCACTATCACATATGCTCCCAACTTGGAAATGTTTCTTGTTTGCCTTAGGGTTAGTATTCTGGCCTTTCTGGGAGTTGGGCAGTAGTGCAGCAGGTTAAGCGCACATGGCGCAAAGCGTAATGACCAGCTTGAGGATCCCGATTCGAGCCCCTGGCTCCCCAACTGCAGGGGAGTCATTTCACAGGTAGTGAAGCAGGTGTCTAGGTGTCTTATCTTACTCTCCCCTTCTCTGTTTTCCCCTCCTCTCTCCATTTCTCTCTGTCCTATCCAACAACAACGACATCAATAATAGCAACAATAATAACTACAACAACAATACAAACAACAAGGGCAACAAAAGGGGGAAAAAAAGAATTCTGGCCTTTCCTCATGAAATTCTTGCTGCTGGGTATATTCAAATGTCTCCTAGGTAGGATCATAAGTAGAGCTCAGAGATGGAGGATCTCTGCCATTCGTCCTGGAAAAACAAGTGTTACACTAGAAACTAGTGGAAGATCTTGGTTCACAGATACCTTTAAGAATTTATTAGTTAAAAGAAAACTAGTTGCCTGGGATTGTCTTGTGAAATGTATATTTCATTTTCCAACCAACTCAAGTTGGCTGAATTTTTAATTTGGTGAAATATCCAACTTCATATAATTTAAATTATAAAACAAAGACCTCTATCAGTAGAAACTAAAAGAAAAACAAATGGATAATAACAATCCATATGATTTAATACGACAACAAATTATCTCCCCAAATTCTCTGTGGTCATATAATTTATCATAATCTGCAGCTTTGAAAAACAAGCTACCCCATTACCTGGAATACTTGAACAACTAGATTGAAAACGCTTCTCAAATTGACACCAAGTACAATTAATAATTTGCTTTGTTTCTTGGAAAGTGGAAGTTTTACTAGGCTTTTACTGGAAGACTGTGATGGAATTTCTCTTTGATGGGAAACCAAGGAGCAAGTATTTCAGCTGGGCATAGGCGCCAAGAGGGAGGAGGCTCTGAGTCTCTCATCTCTCGCACAAGATCTGCGGCATGCATTCTTGAAGACAGAGTGACATCTAAAGGGATTTTGAAATAGCCGGGGCTGCTACCCAGCAGCCAGACTGACAAAGTCAAGGGCATGTCATATTTTGGAAAACTGATGAGTTTTCAGGTTTCCTGTGCTTGGTTGTCCCAAGTAACCATGAAAAGAGGATCAAATTCCGATTTTAATGACATGCCTCAGGGTGCCTCCAGGACAACTGCCATTTTTATCTTAGATTCTGCAGGTCCTCAGTGAACAAAAGGTGTGTGGGGGGGAATACGCTTTGAATAGATTCCTTACGCTCTTGTCAAAAGTAATCCAACTCTGAATATCTATATCCCAAAATATCATCATGCGGGCAGTTTTTATTAACCTGAAGAACTAATAGAGCAGAATATTTAAAATGGGGTTTCAGTTATTGATTCTCCAATTAGATCTTGTGTTCCCTAGGTGCTATGTATATAATGGCTTTTGCTCAGTCTCCCCCCACTCACTAGCTCACTCTTTCTCTCAGTGTCTCTGTTCTTCTCATAAGCATGTCTGCTTTGAATACACATATGGTACATAATGACCAGATCTGGGAGATGAAGCTGCATTTGTGGATTCTGATTATGCCTTTGAAAAATATCCCTGGTCCCCAAATTTAGTGCTTTCCAAGCTTATCATCCCTGTTCATCCTTCTGCACAAAACAATTTTTATTTTGGAGTCTACTATCCTAATATGTGGCAGCTTAGCCAGGGAGCAGGGCCTGTGTGCTTGTTAACAGCACCCTGATGTTAACAATGAACTAATTACTTTTACTACTGATGTGCTCTGGGGCATTATTTTCTTTCTCTTCGCTTTCCTACTGAACTATTGTCATTACTCAATCAGACTGAGGAAAGCAAAAGCAAAAAAAAAAAAAAACTGAATGCATTTTCCTACACACTGCACCCAGCACACGGCAGAAGTCACCGTCACATAACCTATGTCTCGTTTTTCTCATTTTTTTTTAAATTGCACATTTCTTGGGAAGTGGGAATGCCTACTGATGAATTTTTATTTATTTATGAAAAATAGTATAAAATCATGCAAGGCTCCTGGGATACTCTATCACATTTATAACCATGATGCCCCAGTGAACTGCTTAAGCACGGATCAGCTGCAGACTGAGAAGTTAACTCTTTCTTCTTTACAGAAGCTGCGTCAAAGTGATAACGCAGTTTGGGGTGTATTCCCCTTTCGATAAAAGTGCCTCTGGAAAGGAGAAGTATGTGTGTTTCTCCATTTGCACAATAGTATTTCTAGTTTTATTGGAGTTGGGGGGGGCATAAGAGGGATGGGGACAATGAGAAAGGAGCACATTAGCCCAGAGAAAAGCTATGATCAGAGAACATTTACAGTGGGATATCATTTGCAGCAGAAGTGTTATTTTGCCTGAAGATAGAATTTTGCTCACACAACTGATTTTCTGTGATTGTTTTTATATGAAACACCCACCCTAGACCCATTCGCACATCTACCCAAACAGCAATATTTCACTTTCATGTCAAAAGATGTTGGCATTGAAAATTCAGAACAAAACATGGAACCTGAGGCATTGAAATAATAAATAATGACAGGGCCTTTCAACTAGTCTTAATAAAGGAGATTAAAGCAACATGTAATAGAAGATGCACGTTAATAAAACAAGCGGTGAAAAATAACAAATTGGCCACTCAAAAATAGGCACACGTCTTACCATTTCAATTAGTCTTTTGCCAAAGCTGTCTTTTTTTTTTCTTCTCCAACGCGAACAAATACACCGCAACTGCCGAAAAATGATGACTGTCAGACCAGTGTTCTTGCAAATATGACCATCCTGGTTGTTTTTTTTTTACAGTAAGTCACTTTCTTGCACGGTGACTTTTCATACAAAAGCTATCTCAGAGGAAGAATCAGTCCCTGAATGTTCAGACGCTGCTCACTTTCCCAGAGCTATCAGTGCTTACACACTCTCCCTCAGAGGACTAACATTTTGATAAGAAATCAGAAATATAAAGAGCTGAATGAGGAATTCCGGAGCAGGAAACAGTAATATTTAGAATGATCTTTATTGACTCACAGACAAGTGTTTAGGACCAGAAAAAAATAAGCTTCCAATTAATAATACAGTCTCACCATTGTTGCAAACACATCTCTTCAAAAGTGAGTCAGATATTCTTATTTTCATTCTTTTGTTCTTTTAATAGTCATGTTCACACTAACATGTTGAAGGAACGCAGAGCTGTTTTGCTGTGGCAGAGAAACTATGCTAATAGAATTGGTCTTTGTTCCTGATCTACATGGAGTTGAGCATAATAACATGAAAAGAACTAGTAGAAGTAAAGAAACAAAATGACGACTTCATTCACCTCTTATGCTGTATTCTTTTCACCACACAATTGCTAAGTCTGATTTAATTCTTGTTCAGATACAGACTTCTAATTGTATGTTGCAATCAGAATTTTAGAAAGTTGTTTATTTTACAAAAGAAATAAAGATAGAACTTATAAAAGAGTTCAACACCTAACAGTAAAAGAATATCAGAATAAATATATCTAAAAAAGGACCTTACTAAGCTTTGGTCTCTTTCAATAGCTCTAGATAGAATAAAAAGCTGAAAATGTAGGCCAATGTCTAGATCTAATAAACGCACACACACACACACACACACACACACACACACACACACACACACATACACACACACAAATAAAAAACCCTAAACTATCTCAAAATTTAAAATCAAAGCAGTGCCAAAAGTGTGCAGATTTTGTGTTTGTAAAGATGTTAAAACTTATCATTAGAAAATAGGTATTCTATGTAGTCTGTAGAAAATTTTAGTCAGAAGAGAACTAAGAATATAGTAGCAGAAACATCTGGGAGAGAAGACAGATTTTTTTTCCAAACTGCGATTTCATCAGTTAGCCTCCATGGATTTTCCCGTCTATCATGTAAATGATAGACTTAATTTAGACAGGGATTTTTCATTCTGGTAAAAATTAAATAAGATTTGAACAGTGCAAAAATTCAAATAATTATCTCTTTAAAAGATTTTTCTCAGGATTTTTTTTCCTTTTTCTTTTCCTTTCTCTTTCTTTTTTTGTTTTTTTCTAAGTGTACATTTGAATTATCTAGCCTCAACTTGGAATTCTATTACCAAATATCTGGAGGCTAGGTGGTGGTGCACCTGGTTTAGCGCACACAGTACAGGACATAATATCTGACTTTAGTAATACTAAAAGCATTATCATATACTGTATATATTTTAAACTCTATGTTACTTAGCCAAAGTGAAGACAAGAGCTGTACACTAACAAAGACAGGTTTAGTTTCATGAGGTTTAGGTGATCCACAGCTGGTCTCACTCAATATTTAGCCCTGGACAAGATAAGCGTTCCTTATAGCTCATTAAGAATATATAGGAAGGATGTCAGCTTTAACCCTCAGATACTGAATGATGCCAACATTGATCATATCATACCAGCCATTCACACATTTTCATTCATGTTTCAAATAGAAAATATAGGATATAATTACAATGTTGGTTGAATTTAGTTGGAACTATTTCTATCCTGAGTTATCAAGGACTTTTATTCTTTCTTATTCAACCCCCAGCCCCCAAATTCCCCAAAAGAAGATCATCTTTTTCTAGTTCTAATTTTAACTTGAATAATCACATCTAAGGAAACCCAATATCCTTTTTAAGAGTAAGAACAATCAAAATAATATATAATATATTCATTTCTCAGCAGAGCAAATCATTGAGGCAAACTGCAAGATATGAAAATGCATATCTATTAAATCTTAGACTTTATAATATCAGAAAGAATTATTAAAAATAGCAGGTTTATTATATAACTGTGGGAAGGAAAAGGAAAGCATTAACAAACAACGAATGAAGGGCTTAAAAAATCTAAATGCCATCTTTATGAAAGTATTAAGTACTGAATTGAACCATGGCAAGTGTATAAGTTTCCAGCCAAATACTCAAAATTAACTGGATGAGTTAATTTTGGAATTAATGAAGCAAATGTTACTGACAAACACTTATAATTGTCTATCATCTTTTCTTGAAACATCACTCTAGAATCCTTGACTTCACATCATGTGGACTTAGAAAACAGGTATCTGTTGGGTAGTATGCCACCTCCCCCTGGCTTCTGCTTAACCATATGCCTATATAGGGATTTACTGATCCAAAGCTTTGGTCTATTTACATAAATCACTTTTACATAAAGCACTCCAGGGCATTGGTGGTTCAGTGATAGGATTCTCGCCTGCTCCACCCCCTCCTTGTCACACCCTGATCCCTTCTTTGTCACACCCTGATTTTCACCAGTCACTTTTCTCTCCACCCTCTCTATATCACATCCTGTTTCCACCCTACTTGGAGAGTATAAAAACAGCTGCTCTTCTGATTAAAGACACTTGGAAATTGCTTTCCGGCTCCGAGAGTTCCAGAGTGTATCTCCTGCGGAAGTTAGTGCAGCAGGAGTTCCTGATCCCTCTCCCACACAGCAGCCTAGATTGGCTCCAGTTGAGTTCTCTCCAAGCCAGAGAGCACTAGCTCGGGAAGAAGTACCCTCAGGCTATCCTGGCAGGTATCCTTAGCACTTTTTTTTTTTTTTTACAGAACAATAAAATTAAGGTCTCTATTTAATTAAGAATTCTTAATTTGCTTAGCAAAAAAGTTTTCTAATCTTTTTTTTTTCCTTTTTATTTATCAGTACTACTCATTTAACATGTGATATACAAACTTTCTAAATGGGAGTCGGGCTGTAGCGCAGCGGGTTAAGTGCAGGTGGCGCAAAGCACAAGGACCGGCATAAGGATCCCGGTTCGAGCCCCGGCTCCCCACCTGCAGGGGAGTCGCTTCACAGGCGGTGAAGCAGGTCTGCAGGTGTCTATCTTTCTCTCCTCCTCTCTGTCTTCCCCTCCTCTCTCCACTTCTCTCTGTCCTATCCAACAACGACGACAACAACAATAATAACTACAACAATAAAAAAACAGCAAGGTCAACAAAAGGGAATAAATAAAATAAAATAAATATTTAAAAAAGCTTTCTAAATGTCTGCTGAATAAAAAAGTAGTAACACTGTAAACAAAGATATATATGTATACCTATATTCTATATGTCAATTGAATTTTTCTTTCAATTATCGTATTATATGTGCTACTATCTTTCAGAAGACTAGACTGGACTGATCATAGTGTTTATTTTCAATAACTATTATTTGACTACCACCATGTGGTAGGTGTGCAAGTGCATAAATGAACATATTTTCCAGTAAACAGTCTCTACCCTCAAGAAACCCACCATCTAGTGGAATATGAACAATGTCCTTATAATTATGAATGATATGATATGTGAAATAGAGACAGCCCCTGGATATTACAGCAGATCCAAGGAAGAGTATCAAACACAGTAGAATGGTATAAAAGAAATACTGAAGCATCATTCTGGAAGAAGTGATTCAATTGAAGAAGGAAAGGGGAGAGCATAGGAAGAAATTTCAGGCAGAGGGGAGGTATCAGCGGTACTCACGGCCTTGCCCAAATTGTATTCTTAGGAAGAACAGGTAAACTCAACATATACTCACAACTGCAACTTATTATAGTACAGTAATACAAATGGGGGTCTGAAGAAGAAACAAACAAAAAAAGCTTTAAAAAATTATCTCCCAAAAGAGCCACTTAATGTCCTCAATAATGACTTGTGATGACATCTGTGACTTGCTATCAGTCAAAAAAAAAAAAAAAAAAAGTTTGAGTTGTGGAGACCACAGCTTTTGTCAGGAGAAGGTACTGTAGGAATCCTTTGCCAAGACTATACCAAAATCTTCTAAGGGAAACAGGTGTTTTGCACAATCCATACTATAGTTTACTCACTCTGGTCAGTTTTAGTGATGATTAGGATCCCCTGAAATAGATGTCTCTAGAAGGCAAGCAAGGACAACCCAGTAAGCAAGTTTTACAAAATGCAATTGCTAGACCTCCTAAAATCAACTCTGTTTCGCAGAAGAAATCATCCTGAATCATTTTAGATTAAAAACAAAATAGTATTAAACTAGTAGTACTGGGGAGCGAGTTCAGTATGAGAGAGGTTTCAGCTCCTATAGCAACCAGAACTGATCGGTGCCATGGTCAAAATAAGACTAATAAATATTAGACAACAATGGGAAACCTGAACCATAGCCTGGTTCATAGTAGTTGCAAAATGCTTCACATATCACATAAAAAAAAAAAAGACATGTTCAGTTTCAGAGATGCCAAAATGGGAAACAATGCTCATCTCAACATGATGAAATGCAGTAGTGGAAGAGGGTGAGTTATTGTGAACATAATACAACTAACGCTTCAGGGCCACTCAACTGCACATACCTTTCTAAAGGCCTGTGAGGGACTCTGGGGGATATAGTCACACTGTCACATCGTTTTGAAAATTGCCTTCATGTTAAGAATATGAGTTTACAATCAATGATCTAAAGTTCTACCTAACGTAGTGAGAAGAAAAGAAAAAATTAAACTGAAAGTTATCAGGAAAAACAATATAAATAAGTGGATAAATCAGTGAACTGGTAAATGGATAAATCATAGAGGGAAATCAACATAAAGTCACTGTCTGAGTGTTTATAAAATAAGGAAATTCCTGGTAAAAATGAAGAGGTGAGAAAATATGAAAATCTTTAATATCAAGAATGAGAAATGAAACATCACTCAGCAAATATTTTTTTGAAAATAATATATTATGAATAGCTATATACTAGTATATTTGACAACTTAGTTGAAGTGAAAACTTTTCTTGAAAAACACAACTTAACAAAACTGACAGGACCAGACCAGTCAGTGGCACCAGGGGTTAAGCACACATGGGGAGAAACACAAGGACCATGTGAAGGGATCTGGCTCCCCACCTGCAAGGGGGTCACTTTACAAGCGGTGAAGCAGGCCTGCAGTGTCTGTCTTTCTCTCCCCCTCTGTCTTCCCCTCCTCTCTTGATTTCTCTCTGTCCTATCCAAAAGCAATAACAACAATAACAGTAATAATAACAAAAAGGGCAATAAGGTGAGAAAAATGGCCTCTAGGAGCAGTGGATTCGTAGTGCAGTCACCAAACCCCAGCAATAACTCTGGAAGAAAAAAAAAAGTGACATATAAATAAATAGAAAATCTAAAATATCTCTATGGGGGCCTTGCAGTGTTTCACACGGCAGACTATATAAGTTATCATGTGCAAGGACTTGGGTTTAAACCATTGGCTCCTATCTGCAGTGAGAAGTTTCATGAACCACGGAGAAGCACTGTAGGTGTCTCTTCTCTCTGTCTCTCTTTTCCATCCTTCTCTCTCTCTCTCTCTCTTTCTCTCTTCTATCCAAAATATCTAAACTAGTCCTATGGACAGGCTCTAATGATTATCTTCACCTCCTATATCCATGGCCTTATGTAATTCCCTTCCACTGAAAGTGAGTGGGACCTGAGAGATGCCTCCAGTAGCAATATAAAGCATTGTGAAAGGATGTCATTTCCTTAGCTACGTTACATGCAGTTGTAACTAACATTCTTCCTTGATGAAGATGGGGAGACTCTCAGAAGGATATTAGGGAAATTTTATCCAACAGCCAGGGAAGAAACTAGAGCCACAACCTCTAAATAGAACTAATTTCTAGCAATATAAACTTAGAAGCAGGTATTTCACCACACAAGTCACAGAAAAGATCTCTGACTTGACCAGCACCTCAACTGCATCCTATTGAAATAGTTGAAAACCTGGAACCCAGCTAAGCCACGTCTGGATTTACAAGCATGGGAAGTAGTGGGTGATAGAGATATGCTATCTGAAGCTACCAGATTAGTGTTAACTACACAGCAATAAATAAAATTAAGTAAAATCTTTACTGAACTGCAATAAACACTGTTCTCACAAACAAAACTTCAGATCCAAAACACTTCAGTAGTAAATACTATCAAACAGGTTCGGATGAAATAATATACCTACAAAAGGTTATTTCAGAATACAGAGGAGAGATACTTTACAACTGAATTCATGAGGTTAGTACGATCTTAAAATAAATATCTGTCAGATTTTATAAAAGGAGAAAAGTATGAGAAAATATGCTTCCTAAAGGTGGGTATAAAGGCACTTAAAATATTATCAAATGCAATTAAAAATGCATAGAAAATAAATTGTATCTTAATCAAGTGCATTTATTCCCAGGAATGAAAGTTTGGATCAACATTTGAAAAATCAATCAATGTAAACCAACCATGTTAACAGTATAATTGGGGTTTAAAAAATAAAGGTCATTTTAAAAAAAAGTAAGGAAAAAAATTAGCAATTCTTATCTCTGATAAAAACTTTCAGCAAGTTAAAAGAGAATTTCATTATCATAATAAAATCATCTAAGAAAACCTGTGCTAACATTATATTTGATGCTTAAAGATTGACTTGCGACAAGATAAATATGACTGAATCCACTTTTTCATTTAAACATTTCATTATATATATTTTACAGAATCTGTAAAGGCCAGGAGAGAGTGGACTGGTATATGTATATTTTAACCTAAAAAACTATCACTCATATATGAAGGAGCAGTCAAAACAATACCAGACCTACAAAAACTAAAAGTGTATGCCATTAACAGACCCACCTTGCAAGAGTTAATGGCGCAGTGCCACAGAAAAACAAACAGGCAACATTTAACTCTCTGCAAGTTGATACACAGTAAAGCAGACCCAGAAACACAAGTTATATGGGATAACTTTAAAGTCTGAAAGAGGAGGAAGAAATAGAAAGATGATGGAGGTAGGTCATGGCACATGTCCTTGATTACACAAAGACCTGGAGTACTTTTCAACTCTGGTTTACGGTGGGACTGAACCATGAAACCTAAGAGCCTCATTCACGAAGTGTTTTGCATAACAAGTTTACTGCCTCCACCCCAGCTCTTCACTTTTAAAAAATGTGGGAAGGGGAGAAGACTGAAAGTCAAGGCATTTTGTCTTTCAGTTCTTTGTGTTCAAGAAGTGTGTGTGTGTGTATGTGTGTGTGTGTGTATGTCTATGTTCAGTTCTTTGTGTTCACGAAGTGTGTGTGTGTGTGTGTGTGTTTTCAAGGACTCTTATTACAATAGTTTATGTCTGCTACCAAATAACCTACATTTCTGTGAAAGACAGCTACAGCATGGCAACATTCATATGTGCAATACAAAGAGCTGGATCATGTAACCTTGATACAAAGAATTGAAGCATGTGAACTTGAGAAAGATAGAAAGGAGAGGAGGAGGAGGTGGAGGAGGGAGCCAAAATGCTGTCTGTCCTAAGACTTTGTGAAAATTATGTCCAGGGGAGACTAGATGTCAGAACTGTGGTGGCAGGTGCATTGTGGAACTCTACCCCTGTAATCTTGTGGTCTTGCAAATCATTATTAAACTAACAGTAAAAATCAAATTAAAAAAACATTGGCCCTCCAAATACCTAGGTGTCAGAGAAGAAATTATAAAATACATAGAAAAGACAAAGAGGATTAGCAGAACACTCAATAATGTTTGTACTAGAAACATTTTCAGAGACTTGAGTTCAACAGTAAGGAAAACAATTCAGCCAGGGATGGTAGGGTTTAACTAAGCTTAATTAGAATATCTTCAGGGTAGTGCAGATGCTTTTTCTATTTGATAGGTGTAATGTTCAAAGGGTTTAAAAGAACTGAGTGAAAATTCATGAGATGTGTCAGATGTACATTATATGTAAACTATACCAATTTAAAGTTCTAATTCAACAAACATATACTGTAAGGTGATAAACCATAGTGTATATATTTTTTAATAGGGAATAGATACATGCCTTCAACCAAGTAGTCCTATTTCTGTCAGCATTGGTTAGTTACAGGTTTTTTTCAAACCTTAATTTACAATTCCAAATTAATATATCCACAACTATTTCCAAAAGTTAGAAGATATTTTTGTTCCTAAAACTAAAATAATAATAATAATAATAACAAACTGCTACATTTATAGTTATTTATAGTTACTGCTATACTCACATTATTTGGCAATTGGGTTAACTTTGAGAAATCGCTTTGTTAGGATTTGCTGTATCATACACAGCATCACCATAATTTATGCCCTTTGACATTATTTATATATAGCTGTGCCACCAGTTGCTTCTGTTCTCCCTGGTCTAGGCTTTAAAGAGAGTCAACATATCAAAGACTCAGCCTATATATTAAGAAGACTCAGTCTGTGCTTTAAAAAGTTTGAGACAATCAATTTTCCCCTCTCATATTAAGTAAATGGTGATTTATATGACTACAAATTAATAGGAATGTACATAAAAACCATTCCCACTACCAAAAGACTGTGTCCCATCCCATCCCATCCCTCCTCCCCCAGCCACCCCAGGAAGTTGAACATCCACCCTCACACTCACCCCAGGGTTTTCACTTTGGTGCCCTACTCTAGATTCAGTCAAATCCTGCATTTAGCCTCCCTTTCTGTTTTTCCTTCTCTGCTTCTGTTTACAAGTGGGATCATCCCATACTCATCTTTATCTTTCTGACTTAGCTCACTTAACATAATTCCTTCTAGCTCCAACCAGGATGGGTCAGAGAAGGTGGGTTCATTGTTCTTAATAGCTGCATAGTATTCCATTGTGTATATATACCACAACTTTCTCAGCCACTCATCTGTTGTTGGGCACCTGGGTTGCTTCCAGGTTTTAACTATTACAAATTGTGCTGCTATGGACATAGGTGTACACATGTCTTTTTGGTTGGGTGTTATGGAGTCCTTGGGGTTTATCCCCAGGAGAGGAATTACTGGGTCATATGGAAGGTCCATGTCTAGCCTGGGGAGAGTTCTCCAGACTGTTCTCCATAGAGGTTGGACCAATTTACATTCCCACCAGCAGTGCAGAATGCAGAGGTCACATAGGCTCCTAAGCTGAATATGGACTCCAGACCAAATCAGAATGATGGGGATTAGAGTCAACAATATTTATACTCCTTTCCCATATTAAAGAGCTACTCTCTTCCCTGATCCAGCTTTCTGTTCTTTTTCCAGCCATGACATCATCTCCCCAGACAATAACTTGGATCCACCTGCATGTCAGAGTTCAGACTCAGGGGGAAAATAAAAAAATAAATAAATAAACTAGTATACACACAGGTCCTTTGGAATATAACTAAAATAGACCTACTAGCTATCAACAAAATGGAGGACCCCTCAACTCTTCATCCACACTATTCCAGCCTTTAGGTTCATGATTATTCAACAATTTGTTTGGCTTTATATGTTAACTCTCTTTTCAGAAACCAGGTTCCAGATGCTAGCATGATGCGGACCAGACTTCCCTAAACAGACAACCCCACCAATGTGACCTGGAGCTCCGCTTGCCCAGAGCCCCAGCCTACTAGGAAAAGAGAGAGGTAGGCTGGGAGTATCAATCAAACTGTCACCGCCAATGTTCAGCAGGGAAGCAATTACAGGAGCCAGACCTTCCACCTTCTGCATCACACAATGACCTTGGGTCCATACTCCAAGAGGGTTAAAGAATAGGAAAGTTATCAGGGAAGGGGATGGGATACAGAGATCTGGTGTTGGGAATTTTGTGGAGTTGTACCCCTCTTATCCTATGTTTTTGTCAATGTTTCCTTTTTATAAATAAAAAGAAAGAAGGAAGGAAGGAAGGAGGAAAGAAAGAAAGAAAGAAAGAAAGAAAGAAAGAAAGAAAGAAAGGGAAAAAAAGTGACTGGCTTTATAGTTGTTGTCATTCACTGCTTACAGCAAACTTTTCATCCCAAAGTCAATGCTCTTATTCAATTAGCACTACTTTGGAAGTAAAACAGTGAGAGAATCTAGTCATCATAACCTCAAAATGCTGCACTAATTTAAAAAACAACATTGTGCACTATTTTTTTTTAAGAAAGGATTAATTAACAAAAACATAAGGTAGGAGGGGTACAACTCTACACAATTCCCACCACCCAATTTCCATAACCCACCCCCTCCCATGATAGCTTTCCCATTCTCTAGCCCTCTGGGAGCATGGACCCAGGGTCATTGAGGGTTGCAGAAGGTTGTTGTTTTCAATGGGTTAGGTTGTTTTCGCCGGGCTGGCTTCAAAGGCGGGCAACAGACGACCAGGGACTCATGGCTGGGTTGTATGCAGTATCTCTTTATTCATGCAGGACACAGCACAATCTAAGCTGAGCTAAGCTAAACTCAAGTTAAAGTACAGTACTCTAAAACTCACAATGCTGTCTTTATATATACTTGCCAAGTAGGGTGGAAACAGGATGTGACATAGAGAGGGTGGAGAGAAAAGTGACTGGTGAAAATCAGGGTGTGACAAAGAAGGGATCAGGGTGTGACAAGGGGGGGGGGGTGGAGCAAAAACATATCATGAAACAGTGGGGATTGAACCAATGCTCTGGAGGGAGGTGCTTGTTAACAGCAGTTATGTAAATAGAATGAAGTGGGTATGTAAATAGAATAGTGTTAAGCAGGGGGGATTTAAACCAAATGAAATAGAAGGGGTCTCATGCATACCAACAATTCCCCTTTCTTTGTAACTAATGGCCATTGTGGGGTGAACAGAAACGTATATCGTACAGGCGTTTTCAAAAGAACTGGCATAAGACATGGAAAACAAAATAGGCGAACAGCAATAACCAGTGTGATGCCAAGGGGAACGTTTCTTGCCTCAAAGGGCAAGGCCTAGCAGGCGAAAGGGCATTTCTTGCCTCTGGGAACGCTTCATGCCTCTGGGGGCATCTCTTGCCTCAAAGGGCGTTTCCTGCCTCTGTGGGCATCTCTTGCCTCTTGGGGCGCTTCATGCCTCTGTGGGCATAACCTAATAAGGAGGGGGAGTTTTCTGCCTCTGGGACAGAGCCTGCAGGCGAGGGGACATGGTCTATAAAGTCTCAATGTAATTTGCTGAAGTTAGTCTTTGAGAAACACAGCAGCTTGTACCAGTAAGTCCGATGGAGGTGTCAGTCCAAAGTAACTGACCACAGAAGAAAATGCTGGAGGATGAAATGCTGCTGCACGTCTGTCTTGATGGGGAATGTCGGCCACCAGAATTCTGCTTTTCTGTAGAGAGTGAGCTTTCGAGTCTGTGAATCTGTTTCTTCAGGTCGTGCCAGATCACATCATTGGTTTCCGGGGGCAATGTCAGAGAACAGGATCCAAATGGATTTCCAGGAATTCAATTTGAGTAGATGCTTTTTCATGTGAAGACTTTGACAGCTGAAATTCACTTACTTGTCAAACAAAACTTGTAGCAGATTAGAAGTTTACTATAATTGATAACTCCATTATAATTGGAAGTCCTTTCTAGTATGATTTTAAGGTTGTTTAAACAGTTTAAACTCAATAAAATGTGGAAAGGTAAACAGAAGAACCACGGTGAAAAGCCTCAGGCATGAGAATAATTAACATAATCATTGCACTATCTGCCCCATCCATAACTCATACGGTTTTCAGGATTAAACGTTTCAGATTCATGTCAAGACGTAAAAGAGAAATCAAAGGAGGAAAAAACATTTTTTTGGATTGTTTCTGGATGTCTCTAGAAATCATGGCTGCATCCAGCATTTTTTTTAAGTCAATGTCAAACAAAAATTAAGTCACTCAAATCATTCTCTTATGAAATGCAACTTGAACCAGATTATCAAGATCTCACCATGTAGGATTAAGAATCCCCGGAGGGTGTCCTAGTCCAAAAAGCTCCTCGAAATTCCATTTAGGTTGTTTCTGACTGTTCCTGCTGGATTGCTTCAGGCACCCATTTTTAAAAGCATCTTCCCATCGAAGAAAGAATCCAATCAGGAGAGTAGAACTAACCACGTGTCTCCATACTTGGGAACTGCCAGGGTACTTGAGAATGTTCTTCAAATTAGAGTAGTCCTTCTCCATGGGAAACATTCGAGAAGAAGTCCAGAAAGTCCCAGGGAAAATCCCCATGCATATCCCAAGGTCTACGATCACTGTCATAAAGAACCAAATTGTGGCCTGGAGCAAAATGTAGTCCTTTTCCTCAGGAAACATGGGAGAGGAAATCCAGAAAGTCCAAGGAGAAATCTCCGTGCATCTCCCAAGCTCTATGATCCCGGTCATAAGAAACCAAAGTTCCCGGTCAGGGAACCAAAGTGTGGCCCAGAGTAAAATGTTCCAGAGACAGAGAAACTGTCTCATGATGAAACAGTAGAGGCTTTGGCAAACCTCTTCATAAGTAGAAGAGAAGACCATAGTGCATAGGTAGGCAAAGTCTTCACTTATCTGGGAGTTGCGCAGGTCTGGTCCCACATTGTTGCGCCATATGTTGTTTTCGACGGGTTATGTTGTTTTCGCCGGGTTATGTTGTTTTCAACGGGTTAGGTTGTTTTCGCCGGGCTGGCTTCAAAGGCGGGCAACAGACGACCAGGGACTCATGGCTGGGTTGTATGCAGTATCTCTTTATTCATGCAGGACGCAGCACAATCTAGGCTGAGCTAAGCTAAACTCAAGTTAAAGTACAGTACTCTAAAACTCACAATGCTGTCTTTATATATACTTGCCAAGTAGGGTGGAAACAGGATGTGACATAGAGAGGGTGGAGAGAAAAGTGACTGGTGAAAATCAGGGTGTGACAAAGAAGGGATCAGGGTGTGACAAGGGGGGGGGTGGAGCAAAAACATATCATGAAACAGTGGGGATTGAACCAATGCCCTGGAGGGAGGTGCTTGCTAACAGCGGTTATGTAAATAGAATGAAGTGGTTATGTAAATAGAATAGTGTTAAGCAGGGGGGATTTAAACCAAATGAAACAGAAGGGGTCTCATGCATACCAACAGAAGGTAAAAGGTCTGGCTATTGTAATTGCTTCCCCGCTGAACATGGGCATTGACTGGTCAGTCCATACTCCCAGTCTGCCTCTCTCTTTCCCTAATAGGGTGGGTCTCTGGGGAAGCTGAGCTCCAGGACACATTGGGGTCTTCAGTGGGGTCTTCAGTCCAGGGAAGCCTGGCCAGCATCCTGGTGGCATCTGGAACCTGGTGATTGAAAAGAGAGTTAACATACGAAGCCAAACAAATTGTTGAGCAATCATGGACCCAAAGCTTGGAATAGTGGAGAGGAAGTGTTAGGGAGGTACTCACTGCAAACTCTAGTGTACTTCTGCTTTCAGGTATATATTTTACAGTAGTTTATGGATATGTGTGAACATAAGCTCTCTCTCACAGAAACTGGTGTATATCTAGGTTTTGGGACTTTGTTAGAAAGTGAACCACCTGAGATGAAATTAGAGTGTACTATAAAAGGAAAGGTCTCACCCGAGTAATGAAGCTGAAGGGTTGTCATTCCACTCGTGAAGTCTCTGGACACAGTCTGAGGTGAAGCATGTTGAGGTGGCAATCGTTGCGTTGGTTAGGTTGTGATCGGCGGATGCAATATTATTTGGTATGGATTGGGAGTGGCATACAGGAAAGTGGGCCCTATCCAAGAGTTCCAGGACTGGGGGAAGTAGGGGCTCTATAGTGGAGATGTGAGGTTCCTGCTGTCTTAGGGTTCAAAAAGACAATCGATAGTTAATGTTATCATCACATTATTTGGTAATTGGGTTAACTTTGAAAAGTCCTTTTGTTATGGTTTGCTGTACAGTATCCACTATCTTGTATATAGCTGTGCTATTGGATGCTTCTAATCTACTTGGTCTAGGCTTTTGAGAGAGTCCGCATATCAAATACACAGCCTATATATTAAAAAGATTCAGTTTGTGTTTTGAAAAACTTCGAGACATACTATTAATTTTCTACCTCTCATATTAATCAACTACTTATTTATATGTCTACATTTTGCTAGGAGTGTACATAAACACCATTCCCACCACCAAAAGACTGTGACCCATCCCTCCCACCCACTCCCACCCTCCACTGGCCCAGGAAGCTGCATGTCTACCCCTCACCACAGGGTTTTTACTTTGGTGCCCTACTTACAATTTGGTCAGGTCCTGCTTTTAGTTTCCCTTTCAGATCTTCTTACTCAACTTCTGTTGATGAGTGGGATCATCCCATACTCATCTTTATCTTTCTGACTTAGTTCACTTAACATAATTCCTTCTAGCTCTGTCCAAGATATGTCAGAGAAGGTGGGTTCATTGTTCTTGAGAGCTGCATAGTATTCCATTGTGTATATATACCACAGCTTTCTCAGCCACTCATCTGTTGTTGGGCACCTGGGTTGCTTCCAGGTTTTAGCTATTATGAATTGTGCTGCTATGAACATAGGAGTACATAATCTCTTTTTGGTTGGGTGTTATGGAGTCCTTGGGGTATAACCCCAGGAGAGGAATTACTGGATCATATGGAAAGTCCATGTCTAGCCTTCTGAGAGTTTTCCAGACTGCTCTCCACAGAGGCTGTACCAATTTACATTCCCACCAGCAATGTAAAAGGGTTCCTCTGTCCCCACAACCTCTCCAGGATTTGTTGCTGCTATCCTTTTTGATGTATGCCATTCTTACAGGAGTGAGGTGGTATCTTAGTGTTGTCTTAATTTGCATTTCTCTGACAATCAGTGACCTAGAGCAGGTTTTCATATGTTTGTTAGCCTATTGGACCTCCTCTGTAGTGAATGTTTTGTTCATATCCTCTGCCCATTTTTGGATGGGGTCATTTGCTTTTTTGGTGCTAAGTTTGCTGAGCTCTTTATATATTTTGGTGATTAGTTTCTTGTCTGATATATGGCATGTGAAGATCTTCTCCCATTCTGTGAGGGGTCTCTTTGTTTGTTTAATAGTTTCTTTGGATGTGCAGAAGCTTTTCAATTTGATGTAGTCCCATTGATTTGTTTCTGCTTTAGTCTTCCTTGCAATTGGGTTTGATTCATCAAAGATGTCCTTGAGGTGTAGGTGGGAAAGTGTTTTACCAATGTTTTCCTCTAAGTATTTGATTATCTCTGGTCTGACATCTAGGTCTTTGATCCATTTGGAGTTGATTTTTGTTTCTGGTAAGATAAAGTGGTTCAATTTCATTCTTCTGCATGTTACAACCCAGTTTTCCCCGCACCATTTATTGAAGAGAGCCTCCTCTTTCCATTTAATCATTTGGACACCATTATCAAAGATTAGATGCCCATAGGTGTTGGGATTTATTTCTGGGCTTTCAATTCTGTTCCACTGGTCTGTGTGCCTATTTTTGTTCCAGTACCATGCTGTTTTGATGATGATGGCTTTATAATATAGTTTAAGGTCTGGGAGTGTGATGCCTCCATTTCTGTTTCTTTTCCTCAAGATGGTTTTGGCAATTCTAGGTGTTTTCAGGTTCCAGATAAATGATTGTAGTGTTTGTTCTATTCTCTTAAAGAAGCTTGGTGAACTTTGATGGGTATTGCATTAAATTTGTATATGGCTCTGGGGAGAATATTCATTTTGACGATATTTATTCTTCCAATCCATGAGCATGGGATGTCTTTCCGTTTCTTGGTTTCTATTTCCTTGAGTAGCGAGCGACTCATAGTTTTCAGCATACAAGTCTTTCACTACTTTGGTCAACTTTATTCCTAGGTATTTGATTGATTTTGCTGAAACAGTAAATGGGAATGATTTCTGGATGTCTTCTTCTTCAGATTTAGTGTTTACATAACGAAATGCCACTGATTTTTGTACATTGATTTTATAGCCTGATACCTTGCTATATTGCCTAATAACTTCCAGTAGTTTTCTGCTGGATTCTTTAGGTTTTTCTATGTATACTATCATATCATCTGCAAATAGTAAGAGCTTGACTTCTTCCCTTCCAATCTGTATTCCTTTGATTTCTTTCTCTTGCCTGATTGCTATGGCAAGAACTTCCAATACTATGTTGAAGAGTAACGGTGACAGTGGACAGCCCTGTCTAGTCCCCGATCTGAGGGGGAATGCTTTCAGCTTCTGCCCATTGAGTATGATGTTGGCTGTAGGTTTGCTATATATAGACTCCACTATCTTGAGGAATTTCCCATCTATTCCCATTTTTTGTAGAGTTTTGAGCATGAATGGGTGTTGGATTTTGTCAAAGGCTTTCTCTGCATCTACTGAGATAATCATGTGGTTTTTGGCTTTGCTTTTATTGATCTGGTGAATGACATTGATTGACTTACGGATGTTGAACCAGCCTTGCATTCCTGGGATGAATCCCACTTGGTCATGATGAACAATCTTTTTGATATGCTGCTGTATCTGGTTGGCCAAGATCTTGTTTAATATATTGGCATCTATGTTCATCAGAAATATTGGTCTGTAGTTTCCCTTTTTTGTTCTGTCCCTATCAGCTTTTGGTATCAGGGTGATGTTGGCTTCATAGAAGGTGGAAGGGAGTATTCCTATTTCTTCAATCTTATGGAAAAGCTTAAGAAGTATGGGTACTAACTGTTTCCTGAAAGTTTTGTAAAATTCGTTTGTGAAGCCATCTGGTCTAGGACTTTTGTTGTTGGGGAGATTCTTAATAACGGTTTCAATTTCTTTGTCTGTGATTAGTGCATTTAGATTTTGTAGTTCTTCTTGGTTCAGTTTTGGAAGGGCATATGCTTCTAGGAATTGTTCCATTTCTTCCAGATTCTCTACCTTGGTGGCGTATAGTTCTTTATAGAAGTTTCGCAGGATTCTCTGGATTTCTGTGGTGTCACTTGTGATATCTCCTCCATCGTTTACAATGCTATTAATTTGAGTCTTCTCTCTTTTTTGTTTGGTGAGTCTGGCTAGGGGGTTGTCAATTTTGTTTAATCTTTCAAAGAACCAACATTTGGCTTCATTGATCTTTTGTATGTTTCTTTTATTTTTGATGTTTTTATTTCTGCTCTAACTTTAGTGATTTCTGTCCTTCTGGTTGCTTTATGGTTCCTTTGTTCCTCTTCCTCTAAGTCCTTGAGGTGTGTAGTAAGGTCGTTCATTTGAGCTTCTTCTTGGTGTTTAATATGTGATTGTATGGCTATAAGTTTCCCTCTTAGTACTGCATTAGCTGTGTCCCAAATATTTTGATAGGTTGTGTCTTCATTTTCATTAGTTTCCAGGAACATTTGAATTTCCTGCTTGAGTGTGTCTCTGACCCAGTGGTTCTTAAGGAGCATGTTGTTTAGTTTCCAAATTCTGTGTCTTTTAATAATTTTCTGTTTGTTGTTAAAAGTTAGTTTTACTCCACTGTGGTCTGAGAAGATACTTGGGATGATTTCAATGCTCTTGAGTTTATTGATGCTGTCTTTGTGGCCTAACTGTGGTCTGTCCTTGAGTATGTGTTATGTGGATTTGAAAAGAAGGTGTATTCCAGTTTTTTGGGGTGGAGGAGTCTGAAAATGTCCAAGAGGTCTAGTCTGTCGATCTCTTCATTCAATTCTCTTGTATCTTTATTGGTTCTCTGCTTTGTTGATCTGTCTAAGTGTGTGAGTGGAATAGTGAAGTCTCCCACTATTATTGTATTACTATTGATGTATTTTTGAAATTCTTTCATTAGGTGCTTAATGTATTTAGATGGTCCCTCATTGGGTGCATAGATGTTAGTAATTGTTAAGTCTTCTTGGCTGATTGATACTCTAATCATTATGTAATGTCCTTGCCTATCTTTTATGACTTTATTTAATTTAAAATCTATCGTGTCTGAGATGAGAATGGCTGTTCCTGCCCTTTTTTGTGGTCCATTAGCCTGTATGATATTTTTCCATCCTTTCACTTTAAGTCTGTGTTTATCTTGTTGTGACAGATGGGATTCTTGCAAGCAGCATACGGTTGGGTTATGTTTTCTGATCCATCCCCCCACCCTGTGCCTTTTGATGGGTGAGTTTAAGCCATTTACATTTATTGATATTATGGATTTAATGTATTGTAGTGCTATTGTTCAAAAAAATTTGTTTGCTCTGATACATTATAAGTATTATAGTGATGTTCTTGTTTATAAGATGTCTTTCAGAACCTCTTTCAGGGCCGGCTTGGTGATGGTTGCCTCCTTTAACTGTTGTTTATCTAAGAAGGTTTTGATCCCTCCATCTAGTTTGAATGAAAGTCTAGCAGGATATATTATCCTTGGTTGAAACCCTTTTTCATTCAGGGCTCAATAGATATCTTGCCACTCCCTTCTGGATTTTAGAGTTTGAGTGGAGAAGTCTGCAGATAATCTTATGGCTTTTCCCTTGTATGTGACTTTTTGTTTCTCTCTTGCAGCCTTTAGGATCCTTTCTTTATCCTTACTTCTTTTCATTGTGACTATGATGTGTCTTGGTGTCTTCAGGTCTGGGTTGATTCTGTTTGGTACTCTCTGGGCCTCTTGAAAATGATGTCCTTTCTGTTATTCAGGTCTGGGAAGTTTTCTTCTATTATTTCATCTAGAATGTTTGCTTCCCCTTCCTCTCTTTCTTCCTCTGGCAGGCCAATTATGCGAATGTTACTTCTTTTGAGATCATCCCATATGTCTCTGTTGTTTTTTTCAGTGTCTCTCAATCTCTCTTTAAGCTCTTTCACCTCTTTCTTTGTTTTCTCTAACTCATCCTCTGTCTGACTAATTCTGTTTTCTGCTTCTGTTAGTCTGCTTTCCCTTGCCTCAGCTTCTTTCTTCATTACAGCTATTTCAGCTTTAAGTTCTCTAATTGCCTCAAGATAATCAGTATTTTCCTTGGGGGTCTCAACTGTTGTTTCCCTAATACTGCCATTCCTTTCCTCCAATGTTGTTTTCATTTCTGTGATTACTAAGTTTATTATTGCTTGCATACTTTTCTTATCTATGGTTACTTCTGGCTGATTTGTAGTTTCTTCTGGGCTCTTGTCTTCATTCATTGGAGTAGCAGTTTTATTTGTTTTTGATCTACCCATTTTTTTGATTTATGTGTTTTCTTTTTTTTTATGCTCTGTTATTCCTCAGTTGTTGTGTCTTGAGTACAAGTAACACTGTACTAAATACCTTTATGACAATTGCACTCACCAACCTCAGGAATTACAGTAGCAACTGAAGCAAGTATTGAAGTAGTTTAATCGTTACCAGTTAGCCAAACAATTTCTCCAATCCGTGAAAAAATAGTAACCAAATCCCAGTGAAGAAAGAGAAAAGAAAGAGAGGATAGCAAGAATAGACAGTTATGCAAATCTACTATCCACTATATATTCTAGGGGTAACAAGAGGGGAAAGGGAACTAGAGCAGAGATGCACACATGGAGAGTCCACTCTGAGTCAGATTTATTCCCCAAAATAATTCACAAATTCAGAAAGGCAAAGAAGAAAGAAGAAGTGTATGACAAGATTAAAAAAAAAAGAGAGAGAGAGAGAGAGAGAAAAGGGAAAAGATAAGAAAAAGAGTTGTAATAAAGAGCAGTGAAAGGAAATTCCCAAATGTGTATCAGTGAATTCAAAAAAGCACACTGTGGTGTGGGGGCTGGGGGCTGTGACTTTGGAAGCTGTAGGATTAAGGAAGAAGCGATGACAAGAATGAGAAAAAGAAAAAAGAAAGAGAGAGAAAAAAAGAAAAAGATAAAAAAAGAACAGTCATAAAAGGGCAGTGAAAGTAAAGGGTTTTTTTGTATTCATTTTTAATTATTTAATTAGCTATGCAGGGTGAGGTGGGGGGGTTGGCTACTTAGAAAGAAAAAATGCCAGAGGTTTCAGAAGGGTATAGACTTAGAATTAATGATACTCCCTGGTGAGGCAGGATTTTGGTAAAGAAATGGAGCTCACCTCCCCTGCTAGGAGCTGGTCCCCAGGGACTGCTTATGGGGGGGGGGAGGTATGCTTAAAATTTAAAAGGAAGAAAAAAATTTTCCCCCCTTTTTTCCCTACTCTAATTCTTAACCCAAATTAAGTTATAATCACTTCCTTGGTGTCACCGCTAGGACCCCTTATTGGCTGGCCTGCTAAAGGCAGAAAATCCTACCGTTTCCAGGAGATGTGGTCAGAGCTCAGCCACTATCAGCTTCTCAGTCTGCCATCTTCCCCATTGTGCACTATTTTATAACACATCTGGGAAACCATATTGACATCTCATTTAATATAGACTACTGAGATGACTAATAAATACTTGTTGAATAACTGAATGAATAAATGTTAAGGTCATAAAGACTCATATTTTCAAATTCACTGTCTTAAACCCAGAACTGAATAAAATAATTTGGATTAGAGACTTCTTGATTGGTCTCTGAGGTCTTGATTCCCAGGTTCTAACATCATTTATAAAATTATGCTCAAATTTCTGAGCTTTTCCAAGTCCTTTATAAAATGGAGTAAAAAAAATACATTTATATCTATTGTGATCATCTTAGTAAAGATTGTGTGCACAAAGCATTTAAAGAGAATTGTAAAAATATCTCAGCAGTACTTCTTGCTACTTTTGTGGGGGTTTTTTATTACTGTAATTTTTTTACATTATTGGTAAAGATGATACTAAGTACTGCATAGGGGTGTCATGAAACTCAAATAAATTAAAACTCCTGAAACAACAAATCACATCAGTATGGTTACTTGTTTATGTTGGTGGGGGAGATACTAAGTGATCTATCCAACTAGGATATATGTACTTTTCTGTGTTATGTCTGGCATGTCAGTCTGAATCCCAGGTCTGCCCACTATTTACAAATTTTTTTTAAAAATTTGAGTTCTTTTATGTGCCTCAATTTCCTCATCTGTAAAGAAAAAACTATAATAGTAGCCATTGTATTAAAATTTAATTCCTATCAAATGAGAAAATACACATAAAACAGTTAAACTAGGGTTCTGGAAAGATTAAATAAGTACTGAGTGATAGCTATTCCTGTGGTTGTGGAGTAGTTATCATCAGCATCTCTGCCAAAGGGATTCATCTTTATAATTTGTACGTTTAAACAGTTAACTATCTTGTCAAGAATGAATGCATAGGCAAGATTTTCAAATGGTATTCCTTTAGTTGACAACCTAACATCTCATTCTTTTAAGGTTCTAATTCTCTGAGCTATTCTTTCATTTTTCAACCCATCTAGATAAATCAAAAACATCTACCACCAAAGAGAACCATTTCTCATTAGACTTGAAGTATATTTACTTATAAATTTTGTTGTTCTCTGGAACTTAAGTATATAAATTCAGAAACTTGAAACTCTTTCCCCAAACTATCCAGATAGGTGTTGCACTATTTCTTAAATCGCCAGAGTGGAATGTCATCAGCTGACTCATTTGTCCCTGAGTTGTGCAAACTCTTCTTCAGTAAGTTTTCCCACAAACAATGAAATCTCACACACACTCAAGTCTTTAGGTAAAAAAATTAAACAACTCAGAGCATAAACAAATGTTCCACATTAGTTGTAAAAACCACCATTAAGATTTCAAAGAACTGCAGCAGATGTAGCTGTAGCTGCCTTTCAGCATCACTGATGAAACATAGCCACTGTAAATTCATGTCCCATAACCTTCTAACTTAGAAGCATTATTCAATAATCACCTGGGAAAAGATGCATATACATACTTATACATACATAAATGCAAAGCTGAAATAGGAGAGTTACTAGATACTCTCTGGTTTAGCCATTCATTTCATTGTGTGTGTGTGTGTATTTGTATAATTATAAATGATATTCAAAGATGTTTAATAATTTGTCCAAGACAACACATTTATTTTGAGTTAATTTAAGCGGTGAAATAATAGCAATAGTTATTATATGGACACCTTACAAAAGGAAGGACTCTGATGTTTTAGAGAGCACTACTAGTGCTGTTTTTTTTTAATATTTATTTATTCTCTTTTGTTGCCCTTGTTGTCTTATTGTTGTAGTTATTGTTGATGTCGTCATTATTGGATAGGACAGAGAGAAATGGAGAGAGGAGGGGAAGACAGAGAAGTGGGGAGAGAAAGATAGACACCTGCAGACCTGCTTCACTGCTTGTGAAGGACTCCCCATCAGGTGGGGAGCTGGGGATCTAACCAAGATCCTTCTGCTAGTCCCTGTGCTTTGCACCACATGCTCTTAACCTGCTGAGCTACAGCCACCAAGATCCTTCTGCTGGTCCCTGTGCTTTGCACCACATGCTCTTAACCTGCTGAGCTACAGCCCGACTCCCTAGAGAGCACTTCTATACATAGTATCTTGTTTCATCTGCTGGCAACTTCATGAGATATAGAGCTGATAAACATTATTATCAGCATTTTACTGGTAAGAAATCAAGCTTAGGGGCAGAGTGATGGTACACCTGGTTGAACACACATGTTGCTGTAAGGACCAGCGTTTTAACCCTCCAGTCCCCGCCTGCAGGGGGAAAGCTTTTCATGTGGTGAAGCAGTGCTGCAGGTGTCTGTCTTTCTCTCTTCCTCTCTGTCTCCCCTTACCCTCTTGATTTCTGGATACCTCTATCCAATAATTAAAGATAATTTTAAAAAATCAAATTTATAGGAGTGAGAACAGTTTGACCAAAGTAAAACTGTGAGTGTAGCAGATCAATGTTCAGAAACCAGGTCCTCCTGAATCCCTATCTCCTCTTTTTTTCTGCTTTCTCAGACTATAATGTCAAGTCCTCTATAGATGATTCTGGAGTTAGTGGTTTAACCTGTTATATTTCAGCTTACAGAGGCTGGGCATAAGTTGTTTTTGTGTTTTTACCTTACAGTAGTACAAGAATGAAAACATTTATCAGAATCCGTACTTCACCTTTTGAATTTTGTTCCTTTCCTGGGCTAACAGTATAAGGAATCTCATGGTGTTCAGTGACAGTGAGATGCGAACTCCAGGAAGTCACTTAATCATGAAAACAAGTGACCAAAGCCCTACAGTGTGCTGTGTCACCAAAGTCTGGAGGGAGGAAACGAGGATATGATCTGAAAAAAAACATCTTTGTGCCATTTGCAATTGAACAAACCTCACAGAGTGTATGACTTCTTTTATGCCTCCCACCTCCTTAGCAAATCCTTTCAGTTCATAAGCAAGCCTCCTAAATGTCTTTTTCCTGACAACATTCAGACACTTCTTGGTGGCATATTCCGTGTTTTAGCCAAGTCGTCTATGCAGCTATAGACGTTGCAGTTGTTCCATAAACATATCAGTGTTGGGAGTCGGGCAGTAGCACAGCGGGTTAAGCACACATGGCACGAAGCACAAGGACTGGCGTAAGGATCCCAGTTCGATCCCCAGGCTCCCCACCTGCAGGGTAGTCGCTTCACAAGTGGTGAAGCAGGTCTGCAGGTGTCTATCTTTCTCTCCTCCTCTCTGTCTCCCCCTCCTTTCTCCATTTCTCTCTGTCCTATCCAACAATGACGACATCAATAACAACAACTACAACAACAATAAAACAAGGACAACAAAATGGGAAATAAATAAATATAAAAAAACATCAGTTCAGCAGCTTTCTTTTTTTTTTTCACTTTCTTTTTTTTTTTAAAGAAAGGATTAATTAACAAAACCATAGGGTAGGAGGGGTACAACTCCACACAATTCCCACCGCCCAATCTCCATATCCCACCCCCTCCCCCGATAGCTTTCCCATTCTCTATCCCTCTGGGAGCATGGACCCAGGGTCATTGAGGGTTGCAGAAGGTAGAAGGTCTGGCTTCTGTAATTGCTTCCTCGCTGAACATGGGCGTTGACTGGTCGGTCCATACTCCCAGTCTGCCTCTCTCTTTCCCTAGTAGGATGGGTCTCTGGGGAAGCTGAGCTCCAGGACACATTGGTGGTGTCTTCAATCCAGGGAAGTCTGGCCGGCATCCTGATGACACCTGGAACCAGCTTTCTTAATCGTAGCAATTACCTATACAAAAGTATTCCCCAGGTAATAGGTCTTAACAGTTGACATAAATCCTTGATACATTGGTTGGATCAAAAAGTAGTGTTTGGGATGAGAAACATTTGGAAAGGAGAAACACATGGAATGAAAATATATAATAAAAAGAGGATATGGGCCAGTGAAATAGTTTACTAGCTTTATTTACTATGTATGCAAATTAGGTGGGAGGCTGGCCCCCATCACATAGAAGGAAGCTTCATGCTTTGGTCTCTTTTCATCTCTATCTATATAAATAAACAAATAGATAAGTAAATAAGAGATGTCTGGGAGAATGAACAACAATAGAAAATTTTTTGTAAGATATATTATTCTCCAAACAGTAATTCTTTTTTTTTATTGTTCTAGTTATTATTGTTGTTGTCATTGTTGGATAGGACAGAGAGAAATGGAGAGAGGAGGGCAAGACAGAGAGGGGGAGAGAAAGATAGACACCTGCAGACCTGCTTCACCACTTGTGAAGTGACTCCCCTGCAGGTGGGGAGCTGGGGATCTAACCAGGACCTTTGCGCTGGTTCTTGAGCTTCGTGCCATGGGTGCTTAACCCGCTGCATTACCACTGGACTCCCCAAACAGTAATTCTTTATTTCATTAGTAATTCTTGGAAGAGATGGTTAATCAGTAGCTTCTTTCTCACTGTTCCACTTGCTTATTGGCAGTGTATGCTTGTTACTGTGCTTTTAATGGCTGGGGGTTATCATTGTTCCAGATTGCAAAAGGTTTTAATTTTTTTTTCTTTCTACCAGAGTTATCACTGGGGCTCAGTGCCAGCATGAATCCACCAATCCCAATGGACATTTTTCTCTACCCCTTCCCTTTCTTTTTGTTTTTATTTGCTAGAAAAGATAGAAATCCAGATGGGAGAGGGAGATAGAGGTATTGGGTAGTATGCCAGCTCCCCCTGGCTTCTGCTTAACCAAGCACCGGTATGCCTGTATGGGATTGGTTTGATCCCACTCAAGCTGCAGTCTATTTACATAAATCACTTTTACATTTACATAAAGCACCACCCTCCCTCCAGGGCATTGGTGGTTCAGTGGTAGAAATCTCGCCTGCTCCGCCCCCCTCCTTGTCACACCCTGATCTTCCACCAGTCACTTTTCTCTCCACCCTCTCTATGTCACATCCTGTTCACACCCTACTTGGGAAGTATATATAAAGACAACATTGTTCCTTTTAGTTTAGTTTTTAGTTTAGCTTAGCTTGGCTTAGATTGTGCTGCGTCCTGCATGAATAAAGAGATACTGTGTACAGCTCAATCATGAGTCCCGGGTCGTCTGTCTCCCATCAGTGAAGCTCAGCCCGGCATAGAGGTAGATAGAGACACTAAGAAAAAGAAACCTATAGACCTACTTCACAGCTTGTGAAGTTTTCTCCATGCAGGTGGGGAGCAAAAGCTTGAACTCCAGTCCTTGCAGTGGTGATGTTTGCTCTTAACAGGTGCACTGTCCCCCCCAACACACACACACACACACACACACACACACACACACACACACGGCTCTGATTTACAGTTTATAATATTGCCTCCAAGAAAGACTGTGATCTAGTCTTTTAAAACCTTGAAATCTGACATCCTTGTGGCATGATGGATGGACGTTCTTGCAGGCACTCATTTCCAGGGTAGCAGAAATTTCATCCATACTCAATATTTTCTCCAGCAAGTAATTGTTCTCTGTAATCAGTTTATCTACAGTTCTCCCAGATTTTTCAACTGCCTATACATCAACACTCACAAACTCACTATTCACTTTCACAATATGCAAGGAATGGTTTCTAAATCATTTAAACTATACCGAGTTAGCAGTAGATTCAACATTGAAGTCAAGTACAACCTTATATATCACCATCACATACAAAATTTTTTGCTTTGGTCATGATCAGCACCATGAGAGAGAGATGATTTTATGTCTAGTGTGAATCCCTGTCATTAGAAATTCCTGCACATCTAGAGTAGACCCTTCTGAAGCGTTTGTATGTCTCATTCTTTTCAATGAGTTAGATTCATTAATAGATTTCACTACATAGCTTTGTTCTTGAAGATTATTATCTGTTGGAATAGGAGATGCTTAACTGGCAAGAAATAACCATCACTAATCTTCCATTTTCATGATCCTGAACCATTTTTGTTTTTATCATCACAAAGTCTTCACTGCTCAGGGTGAAGATAGGTAGATGATAGACAGATAGATGATAGATAGATAGATAGATAGATAGATAGATAGATAGATAGATACCCCCAATGTAGTGAGGGCTGGCTAAACTTGGCCTTATGCATGGCAAAGCAGATATATGACTCAGGTGATTAATTTTGTGCCCTTAATCACTTTTGGTTTCTTTTCCAGGTCAATCATTTGATGTGGCCTCTTACTGGGAACATTAGCCTTGGAGTTGTAGACTTAGGGAACTTGATGAATAAAGCATGAGGTTAAATCAAGGGAAATGATTCTAGTAACAGAGCTTCGGAACCACCAGCATATATAACATTCGTTATTGACTAAACTATGGTTAGTTGATGCACTCCTGCATTGTGTTTTTGCATCCACCACATCTACAAAATGGCCATCTGTGTTTCCTGCTTCTAGTGAGAAAAATAGAAGAAAGTCATGGCCCAAGATATGATACAGGAGTAGACTATCTAAGTGGGATGCATGAGGTACCAAAGACTCTTCTGTCTTAATGCTACCAGAAAAACACATAAGTATTCTTTGCTCTTCATTCCACAAAACAAATAGCAAAACACACAACTGAGATATCATGTCTTAGGAGGCTGGACAATGTGATGCACTGGGTTAAGCGCACAGTTCAAAATATAAGGACCTGCACAAGGGTCCCGATTCGAGTCCCAGTTTCCCACCTGCAGGGGGGTGACTTCACAAGCGGTGAAGCAGGTCTGCAGGTGTCTCTCTGTCTCTCTCCCTCTCTGTCTTCCCCTCCCTTCTCAATTTCTCTGTCGTATCCAAAAAAAAAAGGCCTCAGAAGAAGTGGATTCATAGTGTAAGCACTTAGCCTCAGCACCCCTGGAGGCAAAAAAAGAAAAAGAAACATCATGTCTTAGTTTGAGATCAGTGTGTAAGTATAGCCAAGTTCTAGTAAAAGCCCTCGTTCAAGATATAGTCAACTCTTGTATCCTCAAATGGAAAAGAGCTGAGAGGAGCAGAAAGTTCTCCTAGGACTGTTATAAAAATACTAATCCCAATTGCGAAAAGTTCATATCTCATGACTTCATCTAATCCTAATTATTTCCCCAAGACCCTACATCCTAATATCATCACATGAGGGGTAGGTGAGTGTATGGTTTCAACATATGGATGAACTTGGAAAATAAAACATCATTCCATAATGGCATGATTCACCAAGATGTAATAATTCTTCTGTTTCATTTTTATATATCTTGTTTCTCCTACTAGATATTAGGTGAACTGTTAGGCAAGAACTCTTTCCTTACTTTTCCTGTGTCTTGGTGGTAATTAGTCCATTCCATAATTAGTACATGGCAACATTTGATGTACTACCCAGAGTCAGACCTGTAACTGTGACATCAAAGTTCATCCCATTTCTTTTATTTTTTAAATTTATCTATTGGGGAACTAATTTTTTTACATTCAACAGTAAATACAGTAGTTTGTACACTTCCTAGTTTTCCACATAATAGTACAGCCCCCACTAGGTCCTCTGTCATCCTTCTTGGACCTGTATTCTGCCCCCCACCCCCACCCCAGAGTCTTTTCCTTTGGTGCAATATGCCATTTCCAGTTCAGGGTCTACTTGTGTTTTCTCAACTGATCTTGTTTTTCAACTTTTGCCTGAGAGTAAGATCATCCCATATATTAATCCTTCTGTTTCTGACTAATTTCACTTAACATGAATTTTTCAAGGTCCATTCAAGATCGGCTGAAAATGGTGAAGTCACCATTTTTTATAGCTGAGTAGTATTCCATTGTGTGTATATATATATATATATATATATATATATACCATAACTTGCTCAGCCATTCATCTGGTGTTGGACCTGGGTTGCTTCCAAGTTTTGGCTATTACAAATTGTGCTGCTATGAACATACGTGTGCACAGATCTTTTTGGATGGGTGTGTTGGGTTCCTTAGGATATATCCCCAGGAGAGGAATTGCAGGATCATAGGGTAAGTCCATTTCTAGCCTTCTGAGAGTTCTCCAGACTCTTCTCCACAGAGGTTGGACCAATTTACATTCCCACGAGCAGTACAGGAGGGTTCCTTTGACCCTACAACTTCTCCAGCATTTGCTGCTATTACCTTTTCTGATGTATGACATTCTCACAGTAGTTAAATGATATTATTGTCTTTATTTGTCACTACATTTCTTATCAAGTTTTAGTCATAGTAAACAGGGAGATTTTACTTCACTTTACCTCTATGCTAGTTCAGGACCTTCACAGTCTTACCTATTATTTGCCCTGAATATGTCCTGTGTTATTTCTATAATATAAAGAGGAAAGTCACAAATGTTATTCAGTGTGTTCCCTAACCCTGAAAATGTAGTCCCAATCTAATTTTAAGTATATTCACTAGGGTTATATATTTATAATGGATGGTACCTACTTTAAAAAGTAGCCTTCTCTCCATAGTTTATAGAATCTTTGTCTGTTTTTCCAGTAGAAAGTACATGAACACTCAGAGGAGCAAAATGAATACCAAGCCAGATGTATGTATGAATTAAGGTCCTGGCAATGTAAGGTAGATGGGTTAATTGTATTAGTTGTGAGCAACAAATTTAAATGAGTCATAAATTCTCTCTATCCCTTAAACCCAGAGTAGTCTGGAGTTAAGAAAAAAAAAAAAAAACACTCTTCTTCCTGTAATTTTCTTACAAATAGCATATTCAGTGATGTTGTAGATGAGTTCTGTTATTAAGATGAAAATTTAGCAGCAGAAGTAGGTTACACTATTAAACTGTTCATTAACGGTTGCCATAATATTTCAAGTAATGAATAATCTCACATTAAAAAGAAAACTGAAATGTTTCATTTCAGCTAAGCAAGCTCAAACAGTTACTAGCCAGTTATATACAACATTTTGAAGGCAAAAAAGAAAGAAAGACCACACTGTTTTTGCTCTTCATGAAATGACAGAATGTGGTAGTTTTTTGTTTGTTTGTTTTTAACAGTGCACAATGCTCAGCTAATGGTGATGTAAGAAGTTGTACCTGGGACTTTGGAGCCTCAGGCCTGAGAGTCTCTTTGCATAACCACTATGCTACCTACTCCCTGCTGGATATGGTAATTTTTTAAAGGGAGGATCACATCAATTTGAGAGCTGATCAGTAGCATTTTAAGATATACATGGATAGTCAGGCAGTTGTGGGAAGGCAAGGACCAGAGGAAGGATCTGGTTTGAGCCTCAGGCCTCCCACCTGCAGGACAGTGGCGGTGAAGCAGGTCTGCAGGTATCTATCTTCCTCTCCCCCTCTCTCTTCCCCTCCTCTCTCCATATCTCTCTGTCCTACCTAACAAAGATAACATCAACAACAGCTACTACAACAAAAATGAAAAACAACAAGGGCAACAAAAAGGGAAAATAAATAAATATAAATATTTTTTTAAAAATTAAAAAATATATATGTACAGAGATGGAGCCGTCAAATCAGGATTTTAGAAATCAGGTAAAATTTTCACAAAGAACATTCTGGACAGGTATTAAATAGGTCATTGAGGGGACAAGTAAATCATGAATAAGGTTGAATATTAGCAATTTAAAAGCAAATTGTTGAATGAGGAATACTAAACTGCTGCTGAATATATGTGACTTTTCAGCTCTTTCATTTGGAGGATCAATGTCTTCAAAAAGAACACTTGATTTTAGTTTTTGGCAAGTTGTAACTGGAATGTAAAAGTCTAGAAGCAGTGCTCCAGATGGGTGGAGGAGAAAACATAATGGTTATGCAAACAGTATCTTGCTTAAGGCACCCAGGTCTCAGGTTCCATCCCCCCCACCCTCCCACCCCACCCACCGACACACCACTATAAGCCAGAGCTGAGCAGTGTTCTGGTACCAAAAGAAAGAGAGACTTAAGCATATCACAAAAACTTCACAGAGATATAGAGTCATTCACAAGATTCAGCAACTGATAATTGGTATGTATTCATTAGATACCAACTATCTAAGCCATAGTGCCTCATTGTACTATGTATCACAGAGATAAAAAAGAAAGAAAGAAAGGAAGGAAGGAAGGAAGGAAGGAAGGAAGGAAGGGAGAAAGAAAGAAAGAAAGAAAGAAAGAAAGAAAGAAAGAAAGAAAGAAAGAAAGAAAGAAAGAAAGAAAGGTGGGGGCTGGGTGGTAGTGCAGCAGATCAAGAGTACTTGGCACAGCACAAGTATCAGCTTAAGGATCCTGGTTCCAGCCTCCCAGGAGCTCCCCACCTGCAGGGGGGTCGCTTCACAATCAGTAAAGCAGGTCTACAGGTGTCCATCACTCTCCTCCAGACAGACTATGACCCACATAGTCAATGACTGCCACCTCTCCAGATTCAAAGGAGGTCTCGAAACTTTACATCAGGCTCAACCTGATGATGTTGACTGGCAACGGAAGAAGGGCAAACGCTAGAAGAAGAAGAACTCTCCCCCACCCGTCTGTCTTCCCTCCTCTTTCAATTTCTCTCTGTCCTATCCAACAACAACAACAATAATAATAATAACAACAACGATAAACAACCAGGGCAAGGGGGGAAAAGCTTTAAAAATATAGGTAAGGAAAGAATTCTTGGCTATCTAGTATCTGGTAAGTGAAATGAGAAGTGCACAGTTGAAATGGGAGAAAATTTCTGGACAGGCAATGAAGATTTGAGAAATTCAACCGCAACCTACCTACAGCTTTTCTCTCCCCCCAGGGGCTCAAAGCACATCACAATTACCCAGCAGAAAGTATCATTTGCAGAGGTATTTTGCAACACAGTTGTCAGGGAAGCAGAGGCTCTGAGTGATCTATATAAAAATCAAGTGAGCTGAGGAAGAAGCGAGAAATAAGTTTGTTCTATGGTAAATTGCAAGGAATATTAGTAGATCCACTGTCAGATGGCCTCAAGGCTACTTTTCTCCTTTTTCTTTCTTTTTTTTTAAACTTCTTTATTGGAGGAATAATGATTTACAGTCAACAGCAAAATACAATAGTTTGTACATGCATAACACTTCCAAGTTTTCCGCATAACAGTGCAACTCCCACTAGGTTCTCCTCTGCCATCATGTCCCAGGACCTGAACCCTCCCTTCCACCCACCAGAGTCTCTTGCTTTGATGCAATACACCAACTCCAGTCCAAGTTCTGCTTTGTGTTTTCCCTTCTGATCTTGTTTTTCAACTTCTGTCTATGAATGAGATCATCCCATATTAGATCAGCCCTTTTATTTCTAACTTATCTCACTTAACATGGTTTCTTGACGCTCCATCCAAGATGGGGTAAAGAAGGTGAAATCACCATTTTTAATAGCTGACTAGTATTCCATTGTGTATATATGTCACAACTTACTATGCCACTCATCTTCTGTTGGGTTGCTTCCAGGTTTTGGCTATTACAGATTGTGCTGCTATGAACCTATGTATACACAAATCTTTTTGGATGGGTGTGTTTAGCTCCTTAGGATGTATGCCCAGGAGAGGAACTGCAAGATCATAGGGAAGGTCCACTTCTAGCCTTCTGAGAGTTCTCCAGACTGCTCTTCACAGAGGCCGGGCCAATTTACATGTCCACCAGTAATGCAGAAAGGTTCCTTTGTCCCCACAACCTCTCCAGCCTTTGTTGTTGCTACCTTTTCTGATGTACGACATTCTCAAAGGAGTGAAGTGGTATCTCATTGTTGTCTTTATTTGCATTTCTCTGACAATCAAAGACTTTCTCCTCTTTCAGCCATCAGGTGATCCAGAAAAGTTATTTAACATCTCTGAAATAATGTGTCATCCTCTGGGATTAAAAACCCCTACCTTATAGATGTCCTATGTTAATCAAATAAATTGAGGGAGGAGAGGTAATTTAAAGAGCTTTTGTGATGCACAAAGCACTAATAAGCATATCCACTTGTTAATTTACTGGGATCTGTCCACAATGTAAGTGAAAGTTAAGAGATGTATTCTGCAAAGAGAAGAAACATATAGCAAAACCTGTTATTTCAATTGATAAGCATCACAACAGATACGATGCAAAAAGAATGATGACAGAAGTGACGAGTAGATAAAAAGTCTTGCGTGACCAGATACAAAGGTTGGAGGACAAGGACCGGTTGGTGGCACTCCTGATTGAGTGCACATATTACAATGCTCATGGACCCAGGTTCAAGCCCCCAGTCCCCACCTGCAGAAGGAAGGCTTCACGAGTAGTGAAGCAGTGCCACAGGTGTCTCTCTATCTCTCTTCCTCTCTATATCTCCTTCCTCTCCATTTCTAGCTGTCTCTATCAAATGAAGATAATTTTTTTAATAAAAAAAAGTTGGAAGATAATGGAGTTGGATATGGAAGTACTTGGGCTACAGTGGATGCAAGGAGTACCAAGTCCTCTCAGCTACAATATATATATAGCGGTTAACTTTTTCTACAGTTCCCAAGATGTATTCGAAAACTAGCTGAATGAATATGGGCCCCAGATCAAATTGATGGGATTTCCAGTCAGCAGTATTATACACTTTTTCTATATTTGGAAGCTACTCTCTTCCCTGGTCCAGCTTTCTAGCCCTTTTTCCAGCCATGACATTATCTCCTCAGGCAATAACCTGGGTCCACCTGCATATCAGATGTCAGGATCAGGCAAAAAACTAGTACAGTGATGGGCCCTTAGGAATATACCTAAAATAGACCTACTAGTTATTTCCAAAATGAAGACCTCAAATCTTCATCTGCAATATTAGGGTCATGATTATCAACAATTTGTTTGGATTTATATGTTATCTCTTTTTCAGCTACCAGTTCCAGATGCTACCATGATGCCCACCGGACTTCCCTGGGCAGATGACCCCACCAATGTGTCCTGGAGCTCCGCTTCCCCAGAGTCCTGCCCCACTAGGGAAAGAGAGAGACAGTCTGGGAGTATGGATCGACCTGCCAACACCCATGTTCAGCGGGGAAGAAATTAGAGAAGCCAGACTTTCCACCTTCTGCATCCCACAATAACCTTGGGTCCATACTCCTAGAGGATTAAAGAATAGGAAAGCTATCAGGGAAGGGGTTGGGATATGGAGCCTTGGTGGTAGAAATTATACCCCTCTTATCCTATGGCTTTGTCAGTGTTCCCACTTTATAAATAAATACATTAAAATAAAAATTCTAAAAATAGATGAAAAAGAGTTAGTCAGGGTTAAGTGCACATAGTACAAAGTGCAAGGACCTACACAAGGATCCCAGTTTGAGCCCCAGTTCCTCACCTGTAAGAATGTCACTTCACAAACTGTGAAGCAGGTCTGCAGGTGTGTCTTTCTGTCTCTCTCCTTCTCTATCTCCTCATCTCCTCTCAATTTCTCTCTGTCCTATCCAATAAAAATGAAAAACGGAAAAATTGGCCACCAGGAGCAATGGATTTGTAGTGCTGGCACCAAGCCCCACTGATAACTCTGGAGGAACAAAAAAAAAAAAAGAGAGAGAGAGAGATTAAGGCAATGGCTCACTGGCAGTTTCCTGTTTGCCCTGAGTGTCACAAGGAAAAGCTGCAAAACAGTAAGATCGCGGACAGTAAGGAGACATGGAGATCTAGCTGCCTTGTGAACATCAGCAAGGAGCAATGACCATGCCTAAAGGCCTGCCCCCAAGGACGTAGCCCAGCCATGTTAAATTCCAGATGACACCATAAAACTGTGTATGGATCTAGGTGTTTTTGATACTCAGGTAAAGTGAAAAGTAGCAAAGGTGAGTGGACAGTGAGTATTTAAAAATATATTTGTTTAATTTTGTTTTATAGGAAGGGGAGAGAGCAAAAAATGAGAAGAAGAAGAAAGAGGAGGTGGAGGTAGAGAGGAGGAAGAGGAGGAGGAGGGAGAGGAGGAGGAGACTAGAGTACCGCCCCACCAAGTGATGCCGGGGATTGAACAGGGCTTCATGCAAGGCGAACATGCATTCTGCCCACTGAGCACTTCCTGGGTCACATGACTGAGTAAAGTGTAACCATGATATGAAAGAAAAAAAAACATGAAGTGATGAAGATCAGTTAGAATTGACTAGAAAAATGGTTCTTCCAGGAGAATGTATAGAAAGTGTGTCACAGAACCTAATGTTTTGAGGGACCAGGAAATGACACACCCGGTTAAGTGCACACATAACAGTGTGCAAGGACCCCGGTTCACGCCCCTGGTCCTCACCTGCAGGGGGAAAGCTTCACGGGTGATTTAGAAGATCTCATTCCCTCTCTGTCGCTCCCTCTCCTCTCAATTTCTCTCTGTCTCTATCCAATAAAAAAATAAACTTAAAAATATATTAAAATAAACAAAAAAAGAAGCTATGTTTGGTATAAAAATCATATGATAGGACTGGAGAAATAGCTTGAAGTATACCTGTGTTCGTAGCAGCACAATCTTGTAGTAACCCAGACTTGGAAGCAACCCATGTGTCCAACAACAGATGAGTGGCTAAGAACTGACTTTGGCATGGAAACAACCCAGGTTTGTACACCCACCATACTGGGAGTGGGAGGGAATCTTTGGTGCTGTGATGTCTCTCCCTTCCTGTTTGTCTTTTTATCTGAAAAAAGTCCATCCAGAGCAATGAAGACATGGTAACAATGACAGCAAAAAGAAAAATGCCTAATAAATCCATGCCGATACATGATAATATGTGTATCATGGTGCATCTGTATGTCCACAGGAGGAGCCACTAGCACAGCCAGACCTTGTGGTGCATCTGTATGTATACACACATACACCAAAAAAAAAAAAAAACAGAATATTTTTCAGCTGTTAAAAATGATGAAGTCATCTCCTAAGACTTTTCTCAGATAGGCCTAGAAGGAATCATCTTAAGTGAAATAAGCCAAATACAGAAGGACAACTATCAGATGATCTCACTTATAGGAGGAACTTAAGCAACAAGGACACAAAGGGAAGACACAAAGCAAAACTTGGACTAAGTCAGGTGTATTACACCAAAACAAAAGATTCTCTGAAAGGTAAGGAAGGGAGGAAATGGAGTGGGTGTTGAAGTCCTGCTTCCATCCTGCTCTCTCCTCTCAGTTTCTCTCTGTCCTGTTAAATAAAAGGAAAGGAAAGGGGGAGGAGGGTGGGAGTGGGAGGGTCACCAGGAAAGGTAGATTCGTTATATATGCACTGGGCACCAGGGATAACCCTGGTGACATTAAAATAAAATAAAAAATACTCTGACTGTGCGTGGTTGTGTTTTGAGCTCTTATCATTCCCTCCCACAGAGTTCTTGGGAGAACCTGGGCTGCCTGCTTTTCTGCCCTTTGTTGTGATGCATCACACAACAGGGGAATCCGCTTGGGTTGAGATACATTTCTTTTTGCTAAGCGGCTTTTGGATGCTTTGCTTTCATTGCATATTGTTAATGGTTTACCTCTGGATAAACTGAAAATATGCCATTTGGGAAATGAACATACTTGGAACTCCAAAAGAACCTAAAAGTACTTTAATGTAACATGAGTTGTACTAAGCAAGCTCTTCCCCAAGTAAGAAGGAAACCATGAAAAACAGGTGTTTTAAGATTCCCCTGGTAATAGCCTAACCAGCACACTGCAATCTAGTAGCCGTCTTCCCTTATTTATGTGAGTTTGGCTTTTGGTCTGGAAGAGAGAGTGATAAAGAGATCTGGATGCCCAAGAGTCATTATTACAGGTAGAGCAGTACGTTAAGAGCAGTCCACGCAGTTGCCAAGAAGTATCCATAGAGATGAACTATTGGAAATGGAAACGGCTCTGTGCAAGTTCATTACTCGTTTCAGATTCTTACTGAAGTGAGAGCAGATTAGATTCAAGCCTTTGTTGGTGCAGTGTGCACTTTTGGGCGAGGGAGGTGTAAAGGAGAGAAGTGAATTGGGGGTGGAATGGCACTACTATGGACTGGTTTCCTGACTGCATGAAGGTAGACCAGGAAACCATTCTAAGTGGGCCGCGTGCCCAATGGTTTCCATCCCAGTTAAGTAAATAAATTGAAATATGCTAATTAGCACCCTATTAGCTCACAGCAGGGAGTAATCCATGGCATTTTGATTGGAAAGAATTCTATCATCCAAAAGGCTGGTCTGTAACAGAATGCAAACTGGCCCAATTTTCTCCCTCCCTTCCTCATGGCTGTTGTCCAAATGTCTGAGAAGCAGACCTCACAACTGTGCGCAATTCCAAGGGTGTCGCTGCACTCCACAAAAGCACCTCCTGGCCTGCACAGAATCTGGCACCGTGCCTCGCTCTGCGCACGTATTTATACAATCCAGAAACGTGGACCAGAGCTCAAAAACGCCGAGTAGGTTTGAGAGAATCCTTAGGAGGCAGCTCTTCTTTCATTTAAAGAATATCTCCCCCACTTTTATTTTCTGGCCCTCGCAGACTCCAAGATAAGGTTCTTGAACTTGGGGATGCAGGATGTTGTACTGAGCAGCTCTGGGAGGGAAGCCTTCTTAGGGGTTTTGTTGAGGAAAAGCTCATTTAGGTTTAACCTCATCATGTTTTTATTGTTTCAGCTGCAGGGAAATACCATCTAGCTCCTGTTTTTCTGTTCCTATTTAAATGTCTAGATTTACATCTTGCCAGTCCCCTAGTATGCTGCCAAAGAAGGGATTTGGGGGCAGTATGGACACTGAAGGAAAAAAGCTCAGTACAAGCACAGCATGTTTTCCAATTTGTTCTTTTAAAACATCTTCTTTCCAAGAGCTTTGGGTGTTCAAAGGGATTAGACATTATGACACATCTGGCAGGTTGCTTCAGAATCTATCAGAAATCCCCATCAGAGTGGGACTTAAGCAATGAAGCTTAGTTATATCATGGATAGACTTAGAGACTTGTAACACATTTTCTGTTCTTTACGATACCAAAAGTTACAGGAATCGCCTTGTACTTGTTTAGGGCCCTTTAATAAAAAATGGGGGTGTGTAGATTATTAATCATCTGAATGCTGTGTGCATAATTTTTGGGGGGGTGAGGGGGAGAAGGTTCGCTCTCTGATGTTTGTAAGTTGAGCTACTAAAACCAACCATATTAAATAAGATGACATTACCGTATAAAAACACTTTCTCTGTATGTTCGTATGTTTATGTCCTAAGGAAAAAAAAATTCACACCACCTACTTAAAATTAAAATACATTAATGGAATGTATTAATTATAAAAGGCATTACTCTTTTTTCCCACTATTTTTCTTAGACCTATGAAGACAATCTATGTTGATCAGATATAAATTCAAAACAAATGCTGAATGCCAGCTATTGTATCAGCAGCATTTTATATTCAACTTTAAATGAAATTTCAAGAAAACAAGTCCAAGTAAAACCTCATGGTAAAATGTGTGCCTCAGTACTGTTACCAAACCACATCGATTGCAATACCTGAAGAAATAGTTAGGCACCATATGACACCAAAGTCTATTTAGAGTGTTTTTTATTCTGTACTGGAAAATAAAGCACATTACCTCAGTGATTCAAATGGCAAGGGAAAGAAACATCCTAGAAGCCATCTGTGAATTAGCATATGGGCTTCTGAAACCCAACATCTTGGTTCTGTATGTGAGTTAAAATCAAGAAGAAAGGGAGGAATAAAATGAAGAAAATGAGACCCTGTCTTTAAATATAAAACAAGGAATTATTTCACAATCAATGAGACTTCAAAGAGAATAGATATTTATGAGAGTCAGGAGACCTCACAATGGCCTGACCCAGGACTGAGCCCCAAGAGCAGTCAGAAAACTGAAGAGTCAGCTACAACCCAGACATCTCTAATGGAAACATGTGTTCCTGAACCACCGCTCTGTAAATCCAAGCACGTTCTATAAGGCAACATAGGCTCTGTTGTGTTAGCAAATCTGTGTTGAACTGAAAATGAGTTCAGTAAAGAATTAAGAGAGTAAAGATCTGAGTCAAGAGCAAGAAAACTAGCAGTGGGAGCAGACACTGAAAATAGCAGGCAAGTGTTAGCATTGAAGTTCCTCATCTGCACACATACACCCTTATCCCCACTTGAGTTGACAAAGTGTATCTTTGCTGTTCAGTAAAAAAAAAAAAAAAGTAGCACCTGTCTTGCATATATCAGATCCTTGAAAATACAGGTTGATATAACCTGAACAAATCACATGGATAGAAAAATGATGTCTAAATGCTTTTACATATTTTGAGTTGCTTGAGGAAAATGTTTCCTTCAGATTCACATGTTCCAAATATCTGTCTTACTTTGAGCCTGGGTTTCTAAAGTCTTACTTTGAGCCTGGATTACTCACAATCTGGCACTGGGAACAAAAGACAGAAATAAGCTCTCTGTTGACACTTTGAATTAGACATGGTTGTAGGACCACTCAAGATGACAATAACCCCCATTGCAGCTGCTCTTGATGTATTACATGCAAACACTGCCTGCTACCTGGTAATTCTATCTGTTAATGACTTGGAAAGATTCAGATACTCAACAAATGACCTGAACATTTTTGCGAAATTTGAGGCCCAATTAGGAAGGGGTGCAGAACGACTTGAAAAAGCTGCACAGTGAGGCTGACAGTCAGTCAGGAGCTGTTGAAATTCGATCAAAAATATTCTTGCAGCATAATGAAGCTTTTCAGGCAGTCAATCTCCCCAGACATTTGCCTTTGCCAACAGTTACAACAATAAGGAAAACTTTATTAGTGGCGTGACTTTTTTTTTCCTTCGTGCTAACTGTAAAAACACCCACTGAGCTGTGTGTAGGATCTGCCAAATGGCAAGAGCACAGTGGGCTTTAGATAAGAGAAGATGTTGGATGCCTGCCCTAAAATGATACTTGGGAGGTGCGCGTGCATTTCTCCGGATAGAAGAGGGTAGATTATGTACGTGCACTCGCTGAAGAAGCCAGAAAGATGACAAAGAACCGAAGAAGCATAGAGACAGGTTAATGTTACATTTTTTTTGCTTAGTCTTCTTTTACTTCATACTCATCCCCGTGGATTAGCATCTAGTGACTTCCCAGGGCCACTCCAGCAACAATGGCAACTATTAGTGCTGATGTCATATCTGTGAAAGAACTGACTCCTGAGGGATTTGCTGTTGATTGAGGAGTAGCTGCACTGGTGGGAGGCAGAGGTGGGGGGATCCAGGTGGTGAACGATTTTGCCAAAGGTTACACAAGTCTTCATTCAAGAGAAGAGAAATCAGTTCATTCATGTCATTGGTATTTGGTGAGTACTCATTATGTGCAAAATACTAGGGCTGCATGGCCCTATATGTAATTCAAGCACAGTCTTAGCTGCTAACAAATTCATTCACTAGAAGAAATAAAGCACAGTTCCGTACCTCCAGGACACACTGAGTTCTGCAAATAAAAACTATCTCTGTAGTTTTATTTTGTACTTTGACAAAACTGCTGTATTTTATCCTCACTACATCCCTTATGAGAAGTAAAATAGGGTTAGTTTATCATTGAGGAAAAGGGACATTGACCTTCATCAAGATCATGTAGCAAGTAAGCAGAAATGTCAAAAATGAAGCCCAGATCCCCAGATATCTGGAGCCACTGTTCCTTCTGTCTTAATCTTGACACATTTTTGAGTTGTAATGCAGGAAAGCTTAACTCAAATTAATGTGTGAGATCCTTACTATCCTCTGAGCTAATCACACTCAGAGTACATGTAGGAAGATGATTCTGACTACATACAAAGAGTAATTTTAAACCAACACTACAGCTTAAGGGAATAATAAATATTAGAACAAAGATTAATGAAATAGAGAGTGGGAAAATAATAGAGAAGAAAGAAAGAAGGAAGGAAGGAAGGAAGGAAGGAAGGAAGGAAGGAAGGAAGGAAGGAAAAAAGGGAGAGAAAGCTAGGGCTAGGCAGTGGCATACCTGGTAGACCACAGATATACCATGTGCAGTGACCTGAATTCAAGCCCCAGTCCCTACCTACATGGGAGAAGGTTCACGAGCAGTGAAGCAGTGCTGTAGATGTCTATCTTTTTCTCTCCCTTTCTACCCCTAGTCCTCTTCTTTCTCAGTTATTCTCTCTTTGAAAAAAATAAAAAATAAGACATCTAGGAGTTATAGATTCATTATTCAGGCACAAGCCAAAGAGATAACCCTGGTAGCAAATAAAAGAACAAAATTTAAGCCAAGCAGACTAAGACCAAAAAAGAAGTCTTCAAATTGTTGAATTCAGAAATAAAAGTGGGAACATTTCTAGTGATTCCACATAAATATGAAGTAGTTTAAGAGAGCATCACGAGCAATTATATAACTGGATAACAAAAAGGAAACGTACAAGTTCCTAGAAATAAAAAGTTGTACCAAGAGTCAGTCATAGAGATATCTCACAAGATTTATAGACTTAACAAGGAGGCTTAATCAATCATTTAAAATCTTCCAACAAAGAAAAGTCCTAATGCTGATAATTTCATTGGTGAATTCTACCACTCACATAAGGAAAAAAAAAAGATTAAAGAGGTGGGGATAGTCCCCAATTCACTTTAGAAACAGCATAACTCTAATAACAAAGGCAGACAAAAACCCAAGAAAAGGAAACAGATTAGTATTCCTATGACTAGTGATGAAAAATCCTTAACAAAATACTAGCAAGTCAAACTGCCAGCTGATCAGCATTTGGGGGCAGCAGTGGGACCTCACATATATACATTTCTGCAGTTCTTCACTTGATTTGGGCATTCTTTTTATTTTAGAGAAATAAAAATGGAAAAAATGGAGAGAGAGAGAGAGAACTGCACCATTTCACTGTCTGCAGTGGACCAAATTACATTCCCACCATCAGTGTAAGAGGGTTCCTTTGTCTCCACAATCTCTCCAGCATTTATTGCTGCTACCTTTTTTGATGTAAAAATTCAACTTCTTTTATAAGATACAGCTATCTATAAATGGCATAATAGAACATGAATTATGGTGAAGTCTTGTATGATTCAGCAAATCCTAACAGTGGGATTTTCAGAATTAACCCAATTGTCAAATAATTTGGTTAGAGCAGTAACTATTGCCTTCTTAAACCCTAGGACATCAGGAACCTTTCCCTTTCTCTATAAAGCCCTATTTAATAATCTTCCAAAATAGGAATAAAAGGAAAATGCCTTAATATAATAGAAGGCATATAAAAAAACTCACAAAGAATATTCAAAGGTAAAAGATTTAAAACTATTTCAGCTATGATTAGGAACATGGCAATATACTCAATATACTTGTGTTTGCCATTTCTATTGAACACAATACTGAAAGCACTGGTCATGAAGTAAGGTCAGAAAAAGAAATAAAATGCAAACTGAAAAATCATTTCTTCACACAAAACCTGTTAGTAATAACAAATTAATTCAGAAAAAGGGCAGGGTGCATAAGTAACACACACTCAGCAAAGTAAAATAGGAACTGATAAAACAGTTCTGTTTACAATTTATAATTTTATATTTAAAAAGATAAAATACTTAGAAATTAATTTTACCCAAGAGATTAAAGACTTCCACTGTCAAAAACCATGAAATTCATTGAAGGGAGCTTCCTTTCTCCATTTAATCATTTGGGCCCCTTTATCAAAAAGTAGCTGTCCATAGGTGTGGGCGTTTAGCTCTGGACTTTCAGTTCTGTTCCATTGGTCTGTGTGCCTATTTTTGTTCCAGTACCAGGCTGTTTTGATATGATGGCCCTTATAGTTTGAGATCTGGGAGTGTGATGCCTCCATTTCTGTTTCTGTTCCTCAGAATTGTTTTGGCAACTCTAGGTGTTTTCTGGTTTCAGATGAATTATTGTAATTTTTGTTCTATTCTCTTAAAGAAACTTGGTGGGACTTTGATGGGTATTTCATTAAATTTGTTTATGGCTCTGGGTAAAATATTCATTTTAATGATATTAATTCTTCCAACCCATGAGCATGGGATAGCTTTCCATTTCTTTGTATCATTTTCTATTTCTTTGAATAGTGACTCATAGTTTTCAGTATTGGTAACTTATATAATGGCTTTCTTTTTTTTAGAAGAAACTTGTGAGAGCAATAGTTACTGTTTTAGCATCATATTCTAAGCACTGGCAAAATAAATAAGAGATTGCGTGATGTTCCCAGCAAAAGAATTTATATTTTCTTGTTAGACATCATAAGTGACTCTGAGAGTGGTTAACAGTTTTCAGTTCCTTCAGATGGAGACCCATGAGGATATGAGGTTAGAGTTCGTCTCAGAAAACTCCCTAGTACTAGTGCAAAGTAACTCCCTATCATAGTTTTTGGAGGAAAAAAACCTGTGACCTCACCGTAAATCTTAATGATGATGCTATGTACCGAGACATTAAAGCGTTTTATTTATCACTGCAGTGTAAACTTGATCAAGCTTTGAAACTATGATACATCTGCAGATGTAGAGAAAGATGTTTCCAAAAATAGATATTTAGGCTAGATCCTAGAGCCCACACATGGTATTACTTAAGTTGGAAAAACATCTACTTTGAGAAGTGTACTCTCAATGTCCATGATTGTCTTATAAAGACAATGAAGTTCACATCAGACCTCTAGGTAAGGTTAGAGACTCAGCCGAAAAGAAATAAAATGTCCACTGTCAGTTATAGTGATGTAGGGAATAAGATGGCCTTGACTAGAGGGTGGGCAGGGCTCCCACCAAGCTCACCCGCAAAGAACTGAGACAAGTGGAGGTCTGAAGTGAGAAGGATTGTGAGATCCAGAGGTTTTCATGAGAAAAGCAGCCTCTGTTGCTTGGAAGCCTGTGTGAGCAAAGCAAAGACCTTCAAATGTGGGGGTTCATAGCCTATTAAACCCCCAAATTGATCACTATTAACAGTAGCATATGCCATCATTTTTATGCCTTCACTGATCAATATTAAATCACTAATAGAAGAGAATAGACATCAGGAGAAGATGATGATGATAATGATAATTGGGGGGGGGGAGAAGAGGAAGAAGGAGGAGGAAAAGAAGAAGGAAGGAAGGAAGGAAGGAAGGAAGGAAGGAAGGAAGGAAGGAAGGAAGGAAGGAAAGAAGGGAGAAAAAAAGGATGACTAAAGAATAGGAAAGTTGGGGGTCAGGTGGTGGTGCAGTGGGTTAAGCACACATGACACTAAGAGCAAGGACCGGCATAAGGATCCCAGTTAGAGCCCCTGGCTCCCCACCTGCAGGGGAGTCGCTTCACAGGTGGTGAAGCAGATCTGCAGGTGTCTGTCTTTCTCTCCCTTTCTCTGTCTTCCCTCCTCTCTCCATTTCTCTCTGTCCTATCCAACTACGAACAACATCAACAATAACAATAATAACCACAACAAGGCTACAACCACACAGGCAACAAAAGAGGGAAAAAAATGGCCTCCAAGAGCAGTGGGTTCATGGTGCAGGCACTGAGCCCCAGCAATAACCCTGGAGGCAATAATAATAATAATAATAATAATAATAGGAAATCTATCAGGGGAGGGTATGGGATACAGAGTTCTGGTGGTGAGAATTGTGTGGAGTTGTACCCCTCTTATCCTATGGTTTAGTCAATGTTTCCTTTTCATAAATAAAAAAAAATTTTAATGGATAATAAAAATCCAGTCTGCCTTCTACTCCACAAACTATGAATCCTACAGTGGGTTGATTCTATCTGGAAAACAAAAAAAAAAACAAAAACAACAAAAAAGAAAAGCCCAGCATTTTCTAACTCACCCAAAAGCCTAATCTGCTGATGAAGTCCTGGCACTATCTTGAGGGGACACTATCTGATTCACAAAAAGACATTAAATGAACCACTTTTTTTTGTCTGACTAATTCAAGCCCAGAGAATATAAAAAACATGAGGTTGGATAAGATGACTAGAGAACAAAACTTTCAGAGGAATAGTGACTACTAATATTTGTAGAAATCGTGTTTTCTCTGGTATTCCCAGAACTAAATTAGGGAAGGAAGATCTGATGGGAAATGAGACCTTTCTATAATCATCAGAACAAGTGAGAGTTTCAGTATGCATGAATATTTAAAATGAGTAAGGATTTAACTAAGATAGGGTATGTGACATTATTTTTTTTAATCATGGACAACTGTTCATTAGTTATTGCATTCAGCTCTCAAAATTTCTTTATGATTAGGTTTCATTGTCCCAGTTTTACTGAAATACATATAGGAAGGGAGTAAATAAGTTCGCTGTTCAAGGTTATAATCAGACATGATCAGGAATCTACCTGACTTGCAAATCTGGGCATTGGACCACTGCTCTGTAGTTCATCCAAGTTCCACCCAAGTGACCATATGTCCACATTTTTGAAGCTCTAAATCTGGTTGTTCCTGTGGAAATTAAAAAAAAAAAGCCTCATAATGGGACCAGATGATGTGTCAGAATCTTTGTTCAGAATAGAGAGACTGGCTCACTTCTCCAGTTATTTCTGTTTCTGCGAAGAGGAACACTCCACAGATGTGTGAAGCAGCTAGGATTCCCACTCAGCATGACACGGCCCTCCCAGCTTCAAGAAGTCAGACCCAGAACTCTCCGTGGGAAAGGGCAAGTCCTCTTTAATGAAATTTCTCCTCTGGAGTTACAGCTTCCCTCTGGTGCTCAACTCGAGTTCATCTTGGGATCGCCCTACTATAAGTTATTTTAGGGCAGTATTAATGTTTTATGACTCATTTCCTAGATTCCTGCTTAGAAAAGAAAAAGGAAAAAAATCACAGCCCTGGTGTTCTGTCTGAGATACTGCAAACAGTTGATGTGCAATTTAGAAAAGTATATTTTATTGTGAGAAGGAGGATATGCAAGAAATAGGAAATTATTTCTGGGGGAGTACTCTATTTTGTTCCCCCCCCCCTTTATCCTCATGTCCTGCCTCCACCTCCAGTTACTCCAGTTACACACACACATACACACACACACACACACACACACACACACACACACCTGCAAATATCTGCACTGACATTTCCTGTATGACTATAAAGCTGACCCTAGAGAGAGAAAGGGCTATTACTGAGAAAATTTTTGCTTCCAAATATTGATTCAAGATTACTTCATGGATGTTTCTGTAGAATATCTTCCCTTTTTGGTTTATCTGGTGCTTCTCCAGCCTCAGATGTTCACGGGTACGTGTGGCCATCTGAAATAATACATACTTCTTTCTCCAAATAAAAGCTAAGGCTCAACAAAGGGAAAACTAATAAAATAGTCTTAGTGCTAGATGAGGTCAGTACTATAAGCTTTTGCATGTGGTTTAAGATAAGTGGCTGCAATTTAAGAGAAGGACAAGAGTTTTTAACATCCCCCCCCCCCCCGAGTAACACAAAAAGCCTGGATAAGAATCCATCTCCAGTGATGCTTCTCATATCTGATCCTATATACAGGCAAGATAGTCAACCCATAGGCCTATTTCAAGGTACTAGTCCTCCTAATACCAAAAAAAAAAAAAAGGCGGGGAGGGATAAATAGTGAAAATAATGTAACAAAAATAAAATAAAAGCCTCTGTCTTCTTGAACCCTAAGACAGCAGGAACCTCACATTTCCACTACAGAGCCTAAACTTCCCCCGGTCCTGGGACCCTAGGGTAGAGCCCACTTTCCCGTATGCTTCTCCCAATTCTTATCAAATAATATTGCATCTGCTGATCGCAACCTAATCAACACAACAAGTGCCATCCCAGCATGCTTCACTGCAGACTGACCAGAGACTTCAGGTGTGGAATGACAACTCTTCATCTTCATCACTCGAGTGAGACCTTTCCTTTCATAGTATTCTCTAATTCCATCCCAGGTTGTTCACTCCCTAACAAACTCCCAAAACCTAGATATAGACCAGGTTCCAGGAGATAGAGCATATGTTCACACGTATCCATAAACCAGGGTGAATATATACCTGAAAGCAGTCGTACACTAGAGTTTGCAGTGAGTACCCCCCAACACTTCATCTCCACTATTCCAACCTTTGGGTCCATGATTCTTCAACAATTTGTTTGGCTTTGTATGTTAACTCTCTTTTCAGCCCCCCAGGTTCCAGATGCCATCAGGATGCCAGCCAGGCTTCCCTGGACTGAAGACCCCACCAATGTGTCCTGGAGCTCAGCTTCCCCAGAGACACACCCTACTAGGGAAAGAGAGAGGCAGACTGGGAGTATGGATCGACCAGTCAACGCCCATGTTCAGCGGGGAAGCAATTACAGAAGCCAGACCTTCCACCTTCTGCAACCCACAAAGACCCTGGGTCTATACTCCCAGAGGGATAGAGAATGGGAAAGCTATTGGTGAGGGGATGGGATATGGAGATTAGGTGGCGGGAAATGTGTGGAGTTGTACCCCCCATCCTATGATTTTGTTAATGTCTCCTTTCTTAAATAAATAATAATAAAATAAAATAAAATAAGTAGAGAAACAAAAAATAATAAAATAAAAATACATAAATAAATAAATAAAAGCCTCAAAAAAATTCACTCAGGGGCCAGGTGGTGGCGCACCTGGTTGAATACACATGTTACAGTGTGAAAGGACCCAGGTTCGAGCCCCTGGTCCCCACCTGTAAGGGGAAAGCTTCATGAGTGGTGAAGCAGAGCTGCAGGTGTCTCTCTGTCTCTCTCCCTCTCTATCTTCCCCTCTTCTCTTGATTTCTGGCTGTCTCTATCCAATAAATAAAGATAATATAAAAAAATTTTTAATTCACTCAATCCAAAAGCTTTATCCTGAATATGCCAAAGTTACTCAACTCATTGCAGTGAAAGTTACCAGGTAAACTGCACCTAATATTCATAAGACATTTTATATAACAGACAAGTCATTATGTCAAACTTGAATGCTGGTGAATTTTTATACACTTCTACAGATAGGGATAATTTAAAATCTATCACAAAGAAACGTATTTGTTGGGACCAAGCAGTGCTGCACCTGGTACTTGGTTAAGCCCTCACATTACAGTGCACAAGAACCTGGGCTCAAACCTCTGTCACTCACATGCAGGAGGAAAGCTTCACAAGTGGTGAAGCAGGGCTGCAGGTCCCTCTGTCTTTTTTCCTCTCTCTATCTCCCCCACCTCGCTCAATTTCTCTCTGTCTCTATCCATTCATTAATTAATTAATTAAAAATAAAAGTATTTATTTATATTATTTAGAAAAGGCACTGGGGGTTGGTAAAATACTTATTTTCTTGAGGCCCAAATACTTAGCTCCCCTTATTTTGATATCAACAATTATTTATGTTAATTTTATACTAATCAAATTATGCATGATTTCCAAATTCCTCAGTTATTACACATAGCATGATGATGTTATCACTATACCCACTTAAGGGATGAGGAAGTAGAGACAGAGACTTTCAACGACTTATAAAAGGTCATCTGTCAGGGTAGATTGTTGGAGAATGTCTCTGGGAAAGAACTCAGACTGTAAGAGGATCTTTTGCGACTTTACGTTCTGTATATTACAGCAGACAAAAGCATACGTGTCTTATGCACAATGTGCTCTTTGTGTAGAAGATTAAAATCTGCACATGTTCTCTGTGATAACCTTATGGACCAAGGTGATAAAATTAAAAGCTCAGGAATTATCATGAACAACTTGTAGATTCCTACTTTGCAAGGATTCAAAATGTCCAATAAATAGAATCTATTACATTGCTGTTGTTCTTTTTATTATGCAGACAGCATCTTGATGTCTTTAGACAAAAGAGAATGCACAGTTGTTTTTGTTTTTTTCTTATCTACTCACAGAATAGCTGCAGGAATATTCTAAATCAATCTATGTTTTCACCCAGTCACCAAGAATTTATTAAGTGTTTTCTCTGACCAGACACTGTTCTAAGCTCTAAAGGATGTAAAGTACCTATGTTCTAGAGATCACACATTCAAGAAAAGAATACAGACAAAAATAAAGAGTGCACATTAGCCTATGAAGAAAGTCTAAGCAAATCCAGGCATGGAAAGTGGTACTAATTTAGATGGGGTAGTTAGAGAAGACCTTCTGAACAGGTGACATTTAAACAGACAATAACATGGCTAAGTAGGCAGCTTCACATTCAGGTACAGGAAACAACAGGTGCAAAAGCTCTGAGGTGGGTACCTGAGTTCTTTATGGCCTCTGTTGAGGTCTTCAGGATGGGAACACAGTGAGAAAGGAAGAGAACTAGCAGACACTGCAGAATAGGTCACTTGGCACCTGTGAGAAAGTCACACATTAAAAAGGACAGAAACAAGTTCTGGTGAGGATGTGGGAGAAAAAGCAAGTCTCCTCCTCTGTAGGTGGGAATGTAAATTGATTCTACCCTTGTGAAAAACAGCCTAGATATTCCTTTAACATTAGAAATGAATGTATGATCCAGCAATTTCTCTCTCTTCTGGATTTACCCAAAGAACACATATACCAAAAAAACCCCACCCATTTGAAGATGTCAATGCTCATTTTGTATTCACAGCAGCATTATATTCCAAACTTGGAAATAACCCAAATGCTAAACAGCTGATGTGTGATTAAGAAAGTTGTTAATGTGTACACCTATGTTCATAATAGCACAATTCATAATAGCTAAAACCAGAAAGCAATCCAGGTGCCCAACAACAGACGAGTGGCTGAGAAAGTTGTGGTATATATAAACAATGGAATACTATGCAGCTATCAAGAACAATAAACCCTTCTTCTCTGACCCATCTTGGATTGAGCTAGAAGGAATTATATTACGTGAGCTAAGTCAGAAAAATAAAGGTAAATATGGGATGATCCCACTCATAAACAGAAGTTGAGAAAGAATAACAGAAAGGGAAATTCAAAGCAGATTTTGACTGAATTTGAAGTAGGACACCAAAGTTAAAACCCTGGGTTGAGGGTGGATGTTCAGCTTCACAGACGGGGGGTGGGGGGGAAGGATGGGAGAGGGTATGGGGTGGGACACAGTCTTTTGGTGGTGGGAATGGTGTTTATGTACACTCCTATCAATTTGTAGTCATATAAATTGCTGTTTAATTAATATGAGAAGGTAACAATTGATTGAATGTCTCAAACCTTTTATATCACAGACTGAGTCTTTTTAATACATAGGCTGAGTCTTTGATGTGTTGACTCTCTTAAAAGCCTAGACCAAGAAGAACAGAAGCAACTGGTGCCACAGCTATATACAAATAATGTCAAAGGACATAAATTATGGTGATGTGATGTATGATACAGAAATCCTAACAAAAGGAAATTTCAAAGTTAACCCAATTGCCAAATAATGTGATTGTAGCAATCTATTGTCTTCTTAAACCCTAAGACAGCAGAAACCTCCCACTTCCTCTTTAGAGCCTATATTTCCCCCAGTCCTGGAACTTCTAGGGTGGGGCTCACTTTCCTGCATGCTTCACTCAATTCATACCAAGTGATATTGCATCTGCCAATCCCAACCTAATCAACACAAGGAGAACCACCTCAGCATGCTTCACTTCAGACTGTGTCCAGAGACATCAGGCATGGAATGTCAACCCTTCAGCCTCATTACTCAAGTGAGACCTTCCCTTTCATGGTATTCTCTAATTCCATTCCAGGCAGTTCACTTCCTAACAAAATCCCAAAACCTAGATATAGACCAGGTCCTGTAAGATAGACCATATGTTCACATGTACCCATAAATCAGGGCAAAATATATACCTGAAAGCAAAAATACACAATAGTCTGTAGTGAGTCAGTATAAAGTTCATAATGAAAGAGTGTCTACTTAGACTTATATACCCTCCTCACCTATTTCCTATTACAGTTCTCTCACTCACTCCAAAGCTAACCTCATCAAAGCAAGGACTGCTAAAGCTGAATAAGGGCAAGAGACTGGCATACTTTAATGATGATTCTTTAGGCCACCCCATCAGCTGGGGCCCTAGTTGGGGAGTTCTGAGATTCCCAAACAGACATGATGGGCCTAGACCTCAAATAAATCCCTCTCTCCATTGTTACCGGTCATTCCTTGCAGGAACAACACAATAGACCCCTGTGTGGGACCCCCATAGGACCTTACTCTCCACTTGGATCAACAATGGTAGAGAATGTTCCATCCTCCAAAGGGAAGATGGACAACGTACTCTATGCTACACCTGAGGAAGATGGGTCCTGATACTGGGGTAGTTTGGAAAGTTCCTACTTATGACCACAGAATGTGAGCTCAGATCTATAGGGATGCAGAGGTCACATAGGCTTCTAAGCTGAATATGGGCCCCAGATCACATTAAATCAATAGGGCTTACAGTCAACAATATTGATACCCCTTTCCAATATTTGGGAGCTATTCTCTTCCTTCCCAGATAATAATTAGGATCCACCTGCATATCAGAGTTCAAGCTCATGAAAAAAAAAACTAGTATAGCCACAGGCCCTTTGGAATATAACTAAAATATGCCTACTAGTTATTTACAAAACAGAGGGCCCCCCAACTCTTCATCTTTACTATTCCAGCCTTTAGGTCTACGAATGGTCAACAATTTGTTTGACTTTGTATGTTAACTCTCTTTTCAACCACCAGGTTCCAGATGCTAGCATGATGCTGACTAGACTTCCCTAGACAGACAACCCCACCAATATGTCCTGGAACTCTGCTTCCCCAGAGCCCTTCCCCACTAAGGAAAGAGAGAAACAGGCTGGGAGTATAGATTGACCTATCAATGCCCATGTTCAGTGGCGAAGCATTTACAGAAGCTAAACCTTCCACCTTCTGCATCCCACAATGACCTTGGGTCCATACTCCCAGAGGGTTAAAGAATAGGAAAGCTATCAGGGGAGGGGATGAGATACAGAGATCTGATGTTAGGAATTTTGTGGAGTTGTACCCCTCTTATCCTATGGTTTAGTCAATGTCTCCTTTTTATAAACAAAAAATTAAATAAAATAATAAAGTAATTAACAGTAAAGTACCTGAAAAAAGAAAATAATTATAAAAGAAAAAATATTTTTAAAAAATTGTTATAGGGGGCCAGGCGGTAGCACAGAGGGTTAAGTGCACATGGCACAAAGCACAGGGACCAACACAGTGATCCCGGTTAAAGCTCCAGATCCCCACCTGCAGGGGGGTTGCTTCACCAACAGTGAAGCAGGTCAGCAGGTGTCTATTTTTATCTCCCCCTATCTTCCCCTCCTCTCTTGATTTCTCTCTATCCTATCCAACAACAGCAGCAACAATAATAACTACTACAACAATAAACAACAAGGGCAACAAAAGGGAAAAATAGACTCCAGAAAGAGTGGATCCATAGTGCAGGCACTGAGCCCCAGCAATAACCCTAGAAGGAAAAAAAAGTTGCCATATATATATATATATATATATATATATATATATATATCAACTAGTAGTATTCATATATATATATGAATACTACTCAGCTGTAAGAAATGATGAAATCAAATCTTGACTAGAATTTGAAGGAGTCACGTTAAGTAAGACAAACCAGAAGAAAAAAAAAGATTACTGCCTGATTTCACATACAGATGGAACTTAAGCAACAAAGAGAGGAAAAACAAAGGGTGAAGCTTAAACCAGTTGTGGCAGGCTGGCAGCAGAATCAAACATTTTAAGAAAACTAAGTGAGGAAGAGGTGGGAGTTGAGAGGGCACTGGGCACCCAGTACAGAATGATGGAGGAAGAGTTGGGTCAGTGGTGCTAGCAGTACACAGACAGCCACAAGACTTGATAGCCCAAGGGCCAGGCAATGGTGCACAGGGTTGAGCACTCGTATTACCATGTACAAGGAGGTAGGTTCAAACCCAAGGTCCCCACTTACAGGGGGAAGCTTCACGAGCTGTGAGTCTGTGCCGCAAGTATATCTCTTTCTCTTTCCTCTTCTGTCTCCTCTTCCCTCTCAATTTTTCTCTGTCTTATAAAATTAAAAAATAAATAAATGTTTTTAAAAAGGTGACAACTATCTCATAGATAATTATTCACATACTCCTTTTCCCAGTAAAGGGGTTTGGAAAGAAAAGAATTGTCCAGGCTGTGGGTATAAGGCCCTGGATTTCGTTTTATTTTTTTTATATTTATTTATTTTCCCTTTTTGTTGCCCTTGTTGTTTTTAACATTGTTGTGTTATTGATGTCATTGTTGTTGGATAGGACAAAGAGAAATGGAGAGAGGAAGGGAAGACAGAGAGGAAGAGAGAAAGACAGACACCTGCAGGCAGACCTGCTTCACAGCTTGTGAAGCGACTCCTCTGCAGGTGGGGAGCCAGAGGCTCAAACTGGGATCCTTATGCTGGTCCTTGCGCTTTGTGCCACGTGCACTTAACCCGGTGCACCACCACTTGACTCCCCCCTGGCTTTTATTTTAAAGTAAATGGGGAGACCACTGGATAGCTTTGAGCAGGAGAGTGTTATGTATTAGCTGACATATTTTCTAAACTCACTCTAGCTACTATGTCAAAGATAGTTCGTAATACCTAAGGATACTAATTATAGGTGACAGTCATTCAGCGGTTTAAGAGTGACCTGGTTCTGAATGTCCACTGGTGTCTTTACCCTCAGCACCCACAGAAACTGAGATAAATACAATTGAACCTGCCCCTATGAGAATAATTTTGGGTAAGGACTCTATTAATAGATGGCCATGTAAATTTGAGTCAGAAATATGAACTTAAGAATTACAGTAATCCTACTGAAGTCATCATAATACCAAGTAATAGACTTCAGTTTTAACATAAGGCAACCTCATCTTCCTGATGAGTTTGACAAATAAATGCTAACTGCATTAGTGCATCGCAGGAGTGACTCAACTATACAATGAACAAGTGATTACTTGTTTGCTTTGGGTTAGAGCCAAGAGAAAAAGGGGGACCTGAGATGGGCAGGTTAAAACTAAGTAGGCCAGTGTAATGAGAATGAGCCCATAAGAGGAAATTAGCATTACAGACCTACTAGATACCTGGTGCAATATGGTTGTGATCCTGTTTAATTAGAACAACAACTCTGCAGGGAGAGTGAGGCTCAAAGATCTTCAACAACTGGTCCAAGATGACATGATTGATGAATGACAGGGCATTTAAGCCCAGATTATTTTTTTTTCTCTAAAGCTTGTACTTTTTTATGCAGCATTGAACTGTGCTGATCAGGTTGGCACAGTGACAGTGAGAGGATTGTACTAAATAAATGTGAAAATGAACCTTGAGGTATTCGCTACCCAAGCTTTATAAGCAAGGCATCATCCTTGTGGCAAGATTGAGTGGTACTAGTGAAATCTCAGTGCCTGCATACATAAGGAAGCATCATTCTAGTTTATGGCACCCTTACCTGCCAGACTGAAGTGCTGGGGTATGAAAGAGGAAATATGCTAACATTGGAGCTAAGAACAGAAAACGGGAATCAAAATTCCACCTAGGAATCTCTCAGGTTGTGCTCTCTTACATTAGAGAAAGACTTAACATCAGCTTAAACAATTCTTATTAAATAACTTAACTATCTGACTTGTAATGTTGCAGAGAACCTAAAATGTATAATGCTCTTTTTTTTTAAATATAGTTAGTGGCCTGCGTCCACCTCCATAAATATCATGTTTTTTCATACCGTCAGCGTGTTAGGAGCACCAATTTTGTGCCAGGCACCTGGGTATTATGGAAAAGAAATTCATAAATCCAACTGATATTATTTCTCAAGTAGCCCACACCTTCTGACACATTGCTGACTGTTACTAGCAAATAACTGAAGGGAAAAGTCCCCAGTAATTACATATACAATTAACAGCCTTTGAAATTTTATACAATGTGAAAGAAAAATCACACACAGATTATTGTCCTTTATTTTTCAGTAGTCTTGGATCTTGTTCTCATTCACTTAAGCCTGGTTCTTATCCAACAGAGCACAATCTCAGCACATTGCAGCATATTAATTTCCACTGGCAAAATGTCAACTGGAACAACTGTTTTTTGTGTGTGGTTGATATGTATGCATACTGAGGTTGCTAAAACTCCCTGAATGTTCTAAAACTCAGATGGGCCTGGGTGTGGGGAGATGAGCCTACTCTAGTGAACCAGCATTGCCCATCTGTTTCATCACCTTCTGACTCCGCTATCACCTCCAGAATTAACATTTGGAGACCCTCCAAAGAAATGCTTTCTGTGGCCAGAACCCAGTTGAGCCTCGAGTCACGTAACTAGAATTATACAGTCCAGAAAAGAGCATGAATTTATCTCAGAGGCGACCTCTGTACTATTAGACCAGGGTGTGTTCTCTCCCCAGAGCTCTGCATGTCAGAGACACTAATCCTCCAGCCCAAGGAAAATTAATTCAGGCCTAGGTGACCAACCTGCCAAAGCAGGCAATACCACATTACTCAGAGACCTCCCCAGGGGCTGACCACAGTCACATATAGATCCACAACAGTGAAGAGAGATGGTGGTGAGCTATTGTATTGAATGAGGAAATGACAGCGCTGAATTTTAGACATGGCAAGAACCTACATTGCTCCTTCAGCTCACAGACCAGAAAATAGCCATCCAGAGAAAGTGAGTGTTTTTTGTTTTTTGTTAAGAAAGGATCAATTAACACAACCATAGGGTAGGAGGGGTACAACTCCACACAATTCCCACCACCCAATTTCCTTATCCCATCCCATCCCCTGATAGCTTTCCCATTCTCTATCCCTCTGGGAGCATGGACCCAGGGTCTTTGTGGGGTGGGTTGCAGAAGGGTGTTTTCTTCTTTTTTTTTTTTTAATTTGTTTCTTTATCGAGGAATTAATGTTTTACATTCAACAGTAAATACAATAGTTTGTACATGCATAACATTCCCCAGTTTCCCATTTAACAATACAACCCCCACGATGTCATTTATCATCTTTCATGGACCTGTATTCTCCCCACCCACCCGCCCCAGAGCCTTTTACTTTGGTGCAATACGCCAATTTCATTTCAGGTTCTACTTGTGTTTTCTTTTCTGATCTTGTTTTTCAACTTCTGCCTGAGAGTGAGATCATCCCATATTCATCCTTCTGTTTCTGACTTATTTCACTCAACATGATTTTTTCAAGGTCCATCCAAGATCGGCTGAAAATGAGGAAGTCACCATTTTTTATAGCTGAGTAGTATTCCATTGTGTATCTATACCACAAATTGCTCAGCCACTCATCTGTTGTTGCACACCTGGGTTGCTTCCAGGTTTTGGCTATTACAAATTGTGCTGCCAAGAACATATGTGTACACAGATCTTTTTGGATGGATGTGCTGGGTTCCTTAGGATATATCCCCAGGAGAGGAATTGCAGGGTCATAGGGTAGGTCCATTTCTAGCCTTCTGAGAGTTCTCCAGACTGTTCTCCATAGAGGTTGGACCAATTTACATTCCCACCAGCAGTGTAGGAGGGTTCCTTTGAACCCACACCCTCTCCAGCATTTGCTGCTGTTACCTTTTCTGATGTATGACATTCTCACAGGAGTGAAGTGATATCTCGTTGTTGTCTTTATTTGCATTTCTCTGACAATCAGAGACTTGGAGCATTTTTTCATGTGTTTCTCGGCCTTTTGGATCTCTTCTGTGGTGAATATTCTGTCCAAGTCCTTCCCCCATTTTTGGATGGGGTTATTTGTTGTCTTGTTGTTGAGTCTGGCAAGCTCTTTATATATGTTGGTTATTAAACTCTTATCTGATGTATGACATGTAAAGATCATCTCCCATTTTGTCAGGGGTCTCTTGGTTTGGGTAGTGGTTTCTTTTGCTGTGAAGAAGCTTTTTAATTTGATGTAGTCCCATAGGTTTATACTTGCCTTAGTCTTCTTTGTAATTGGATTTGTTTCATTGAAAATGTCTTTAAAATTTATGCAGAAAAAAGTTCTCCCAATATTTTCCTCTAAGTATTTAATAGTTTGTGGTCTAACATCCAAGTCCTTGATCCACTTGGAATTTACTTTTGTATTTGGTGAAATACAGTGATTCAGTTTCATTCTTCTGCATGTTTCAACCCATTTTTTCCAACACCATTTGTTGAAGAGAGTCTGCTTTCCCCATTTAATAGTATGGGCCCCTTTGTCAAAGATTAGATGTCCATAGGTGTGAGGCCTCATTTCTGGGCTCTCAATACTATTCCACTGGTCAGTGTGTCTATTCATGTTCCACTATGAAGCAGTTTTGATGACAATGGCCCTATAATACAGTTTAAGATCTGAGAGTGTGATGCCTCCAGTTCTGTTCTTTTTTTTCAAGATTGTTTTGGCAATTCTAGGTCTTTTCTGGTTCCAGATAAACATTTGCAGCATTTTTTCTATTCTCCTAAAAATGTGCTTGGGATCTTGATGGAGATAGCATTAAATTTGTAGATGGCTCTGGGTAATATATTCATTTTGATGATGTTAATTCTTCCAACCCATGAACACGGAATATCTTTCCACTTCTTTGTGTCTTTTTCAATTTCTTTGAGTAGTGACTCATAATTTTCAGTATACAAGTCTTTCACTTCCTTGGTTAGATTTACTCCTAGATATTTTATTGTTTTTGTTGCTATAGTAAAAGGAATTGATTTCTGGATTTCAATTTCTTCTAACTTAGTGTTTGCATAGAGGAATGCAACTGACTTTTGAATGTTAATTTTATAGCCTGACACCATACTGTATTGCCTGATGATTTCCAAAAGCTTCTTGCTGGATTCCTTAGGTTTTTCCATGTATACTATCATGTCATCTGCAAATAAGGAGAGTTTGACCTCTTCTCTTCCAATCTGTATCCCTTTAATTCCTTGCTCCTGCCTGATTGCTATGGCAAGAACTTCCAACACTATATTGAATAGTAATGGTGATAGTGGGCAGCCCTGTCTAGTACCTGATCTGAATGGAAATGCTTCCAGTTTTTCACCATTGAGTATGATGTTGGCTGTAGGTTTGCTATATACAGACTCCACTATCTTCAGGAATTTTCCATCTATTCCCATTTTTCGTAGTGTTTTGATCATGAAGGGATGTTGTATTTTGTCAAAGGTTTCTCTGCATCAATTGATATGACCATGTGGTTTTTGGTCTTGCTTTTGTTGATGTGGTGGATCACATTGATTGATTTACGTATATTAAACCAACCTTGCATGCCTGGGATAAACCCCACTTGGTCATGATGAACAATCTTTTTGATATACTGCTGTATCCGGTTGGCTAGAATTTTGTTCAATATTTTTGCATCTATGTTCATTAGAGATATTGGTCTGTAGTTTTCTTTTTTGGTTGTGTCCCTGTCTGATTTTGGTATCAGGGTGATGTTGGCTTCATAGAAGCTGGCAGGGAGTATACCAGTGTCTTCAATCTTCTGGAAGACTTTTTTTTTCTTTTTTTTTTTATTTAAGAAAGGATTAATTAACAAAACCATAGGGTAGGAGGGGTACAACTCCACACAATTCCCACCACCCAATCTCCATATCCCACTCCCTCCCCTGATAGCTTTCCCATTCTCCATCCCTCTGGGAGCATGAACCCAGGGTCATTGTGGGTTGCAGAAGGTAGAAGGTCTGGCTTCTGTAATTGCTTCCCCGCTGAACATGGGCGTTGACTGGTTGGTCCATACTCCCAGTCTGCCTCTCTTTCCCTAGTAGGGTGTGTCTCTGGGGAAGCTGAGCTCCAGGACACATTGGTGGGGTCTTCAATCCAAGGAAGCCTGGCCAGCATCCTGATGGCATCTGGAACCTAGTGACTGAAAAGAGAGTTAACATACGAAGCCAAACAAACTGTTGAGCAATCATGGACCCAAAGCTTGGAATAGTGGAGAGGAAGTGTTAGGGAGGTACTCACTGCAAACTCCAGTGTACTTCTGCTTTCAAGTATATATTTTGCAGTAGTTTATAGATACGTGTGAAGATATGCTCTCTCTCACAGAAACTGGTGTATATCTAGGTTTTGGGACTTTGTTAGAAAGTGAACTACCTAGGATGAAATTAGAGCATACTATGAAAGGAATGGTCTCACCCGAGTAATGAAGCTGAAGGGTTGTCATTCCACATGTGAAGTCTGAAGTGAAGCATGTTGAGGTGGCAATCGTTGCATTGGTTAGGTTGTGATCGGCGGATGCAATATTATTTGATACGGATTGGGAGAGGCATACAGGAAAGTGGGCCCTATCCAAGGGTTCCAGGACTGGGGGAAGTAGGGGCTCTATAGTGGAGATGTGAGGTTCCTGCTGTCTTAGGGTTCAAAAAGACAATCGATAGTTAAAGTTATCATCACATTATTTGGTAATTGGGTTAACTTTGAAAAGTCCTTTTGTTATGGTTTGCTGTACAGTATCCAGTATCTTGTATATAGCTGTGCTATTGGATGCTTCTGATCTACTTAGTCTAGGCTTTTGAGAGAGTCTGCATATCAAATACACAGCCTATATATAAAAAAGATTCAGTTTGTGTTTTGAAAAACTTTGAGATATACAATTGATTTTCCCCCTCTCAAATTAATTAACTAGTGATTTATATGACTACATTTTACTAGGAGTGTACATAAACACGATTCCCACCACCAAAAGACTGTGACCCATCCCTCCCACCCACTCCCACCCCCCACTGACCCAGGAAGCTGCAAATCTACCCCTCACCACAGGGTTTTTACTTTGGTGCCCTACTTACAATTTGGTCAGGTCCTGCTTTTAGTTTCCCTTTCAGATCTTCTTACTCAACTTCTATTGATGAGTGGGATCATCCCATACTCATCTTTATCTTTCTGACTTAGCTCACTTAACAAAATTCCTTCTAGCTCTGTCCAAGATGGGTCAGCGAAGGTGGGTTCATTGTTCTTGAGAGCTGCATAGTATTCCAGTGTGTATATATACCACAGCTTTCTCAGCCACTCATCTGTTGTTGGGCACCTGGGTTGCTTCCAGGTTTTAGCTATTTTGAATTGTGCTGCTATGAACATAGGAGTACACACCTCTTTTTGGTTGGGTGTTATGGAGTCCTTGGGGTATAACCCCAGGAGAGGAATTACTGGATCATATGGAAGGTCCATGTCTAGCCTTCTGAGAGTTTTCCAGACTGCTCTCCACAGAGGCTGTACCAATTTACATTCCCACCAGCAATATAAAGGGTTCCTCTGTCCCCACATCCTCTCCAGCATTTGTTGCTGCTGTCCTTTTTGATGTATGCCATTCTTACAGGAGTGAGGTGGTATCTTAGTGTTGTCTTAATTTGCATTTCTCTGACAATCAGTGACCTAGAGCAGTTTTTCATATGTTTGTTAGCCTTTTGGATCTCCTCTGAGGTGAATGTTTTGTTCATATCCCCTGCCCATTTTTGGATGGGAGTCATTTGCTTTTTTGGTGCTAAGTTTGCTGAGCTCTTTATATATTTTGGAGATTAGTTTCTTGTCTGATGTATGGCATATGAAGATCTTCTCCCATTCTGTGAGGGGTCTCTTTGTTTGTTTAATAGTTTCTTTGGATGTGCAGAAGCTTTTCAATTTGAGTATTCCAGTGTCTTCAATCTTCTGGAAGACTTTTAAAGGTAGAGGTATTAGTTCTTCTTTGAAGGTTTTGTAAAATTCATTTATAAAACCATCTGGTCCAGGACTTTTATTTTTGGGGAGATTTTTGATAACTGTTTCAATTTCATTAGCTGTGATGGGCCTGTTCATGTTATCCACTTCCTCTTTACTTAGTTTTGGAAGTTGGTAGGTATCTAGGAAATCATCCATTTCTTCCAGGTTCTCTAGTTTGGTGGCATATAGTTGTTCATAGAAGCCTCGCATGATATGTTGAATTTCTGTGGTGTCTGTTGTTATATCTCCTCTTTCATTTACTATCCGACTTATTTGGGTCTTCTCCCTTTTTTTTTTTTTTTTTGTGAGTCTGGCTAAAGGTGTGTCGATTTTATTTACTCTTTTGAAGAACCAACATTTACTTTCATTGATCTTTTGAATGGTTTTCCTATTCTCAATGTTATTTATTTCTGCCCTAACTTTAGTGATTTTTGACCATCTTGTTGCTTTAGGGTTCCTTTGTTGTTCTTCTTCTAGGTCTTTAAGATGTGCAATCAGGCTGTTTATTTGTGCTTTTTCTTGTTTCCTAATGTGTGCTTGTATAGCTATGAACTTCCCTCTTAGGACTGCTTTAGCTGTGTCCCAAATATTTTGATAGCTTGTGTCTTCATTTTCATTGAACTCTCGAAACATTTTGATTTCTTCCTTGATTTCCTCTTTGACCCAGAAGTTGTTAAGAAGTGTACTGTTGAGCTTCTACATTTTGGGACTATTACTAATCTTTTGTTGATTGTTAAGTGTTAATTTAATTCCACTGTGGTCTGAGAAGATGCTTGGGATGATTTCAATGCTCTTGAATTGGCTGATGCTGTCTTTGTGGTCTAACATGTGATCTATTCTTGAGAATGACCCATGTGGATTTGAGTAAAATGTGTATTCCAGTTTCTTGGGATGAATGACTCTGAAAATGTCCAATAGTTCTAGTTTATCTATCTCTTCATTTCGCTCCCTTATGTCTTTATTGATTGTCTGCCTGGATTATCTGTCAAGTTGAGAGAGTGGGGTGTTGAAGTCCCCTACTATGATTGTGTTACTGTTAATATATTGCTGTAGCTCTTTCAGTAGAAGTTTGATGTATTTAGATGGCTTCTCATTGAGTGCATAGATGTTAATAATTATTAAGTCCTCTTGATTGACTGATCCTCTGAGCATTAAGTAGTGTCCATTCCTATCTTTTTTAATCTTATCTATTTTAAAGTCTATCATGTCAGATATGAGAATAGCTGTTCCTGCCCTTTTTTGTGGGCCATTGGCTTGTATGATAGTTTTCCATCCTTTCACTTTGCATCTGTGTTTTTCTTGTTGAGTTAGGTGGGTTTCCTGTAGACAGCATATTGTTGGGTTGTGTTTTCTGATCCATCTTCCTACTTTGTGTCTTTTAATAGGTGAATTCAGGCCATTGACATTTATTGATATCAAAGATTGAAGATATTTTAACACCATTCTTGTAGAGTTTTAGAGTGTTTTGATATATGTCCTATTTGTGGCAGTCTGATTGTTTATAGGAGACCTTTCAGAACTTCTTTCAGGGCAGGCTTGGTGATAGTTGATTCCTTAAACTGTTGCTTGTCTGAGAAGGTTTTGATGCCTCCATCTAGTCTGAATGACAGTCTATCAGGAAACAGTAGTCTTGGCTGAAAGCCTTTCTCATTGAACACTCGATAGATATCTTGCCATTCTCTTCTGGCCTGTAGTGTTTGTATGGAGAAGTCTGCTGCTAATCTTATGGGTTTTCCTTTGTAGGTGACTCTTTGTTTTTCTCTTGCAGCCTTCAGGATCCTTTCTTTATCCTTATTCCTTTCCATTCTAAGTATGATATGTTTTGGTGTCTTTATGTCTGGGTTAATTCTGTTTGGGACCCTCTGGGCTTCTTGAATCTTTATGTCTTTGATATTGTCTAGACTAGAGAAATTTTCAGCTATTATGGCCTGGAAAATGCTTTCTTCCTCTCCTTCTCTTTCTTCCTCTGGTATGCCAATAATGAGTATAATGTTTCTTTTGAAGTCATCCCATAGGACTCTGTTGTTGTTTTCAGCAACTCTTAGTCTCTTTTTGAGATCTCTTACTTCTTTTTTAGTTGTCTCTAATACATCCTCAATCTTGCTAATTCTGTCTTCAGCCTCATAGATTCTATTCTCTCTGCCTTCTACTGTTTTTTGGAGTTCATCTATTTTGTTGCCCTGCTCTGATACTGTTTTAGCTTGTTCAGCTAGTTGCATTCTTAGCTCAGCGATTTCAGCTTTCAGCTCTCTAATAACCATGAGATAATTAGTATTTTCTTCCATATTCTCATTTGTTGTTCCTGTATTTCTGATTACAATTTTTTCAAATTCTTTACTCACTCCTCTTATTATTTCCTTAGCTAATGTTTGGATGTTGAACTCGTTATTTTGTGCTTCACCCTCTGGGGGACTTTTAGCTGGACTCTTGTCCTGTTTCCATTGTCCAATATTTTTTCTTGTTGTTTTAACCATTTTATATATTATGTTATATGTTCCCTTTATCAGTACTTTTCAAATTATTGATCACTATTGCCTGAATTGACTTGTGTCTAAGTAAGTTAATTAAAGGGTTCACAGTGGTAGAAGTTAATAGTTGTTTCAATCCCTGAGTTGGAGCTCAGTGGTTTAAAAGCCTCTTTTTTTTTTCTTCCCTGTAGGCTATGGGAGTCTGAGGGCTTTTAAACTATAAATAGGCTTCTTAGCTTAATCACTGACTCCTGACCAAGAGATAAAGCAGGGTGTGGCAGAGATAATCCAGTGATTATGCAATGAGACTTTCACAGCCCCTCAGCTATGCCACCGAGGTATAGGTCTTCTCCTGAGTTTCCTGGTTAGATCTCTGTCCCCTGGTGTCCCTCCCTGTCACTGCTCCAGATTCTGAGGGTAGTAGCAATGGAGACTCGGAGTTGCACTTGGTGAGTCTCTGGGGAGACCTCTCCTCCCTTAAACTGTCCCCTTGTTGGTGGAGCAGACTGGAGGTGGTGTCTCAACTGATAAACCGCTGAACTGTTAGCAGTCACTTAATCTCTCCTTAGGCTCCTCTCTCCTCTCTGTCACCAGCCACACGTGTTTGTACTCACCGGTGATTTAGTGGGTTCCTGTGGTCATTCTAGTCCTGTCTTGTTTCAGTCCCAGGTGGTCTTCTTTGGTATTCCTAGTTAATCCGGGAGAGGAAAGGAGAGGAGAGGAGAGGAGAGGAGAGGAGAGGAGAGGAGAGGAGAGGAGAGGAGAGGAGAGGAGAGGAGAGAAAGTATCTGCTTGGGTATTTTTCTCTAAAGGCATTACAGTGTTAACTTGGAAAGCCAGCTCTAGCCTCCATGTCACTAAAATCACCCAGTCCAGTTGTACACATAAAGCCACTATAGGTAAAAGCCTGATGTGATCTTTTCAGTGACAGTTAAGGAAACTCCCGGAAACATGGTAGATGACAGCGGGTTCAAGCTTCTCTAGAAGAGCTGCTAACTCCCTAAGCTAAAACGAGAAAGACAAATACCAAATTATCTCACTTATTAGCAGGACTTAATAAAGGACAGAGAGGGGAATAGGGCGCTAGCACAGCGGGTTTAGCGCATGTGGTGCAAAACGCAAGTACCAACTTTAGGATCCCGGTTATAGTCCGGGCTCCCCACCTGCAGGGAAGTCGCTTCACAGGCCATGAAGCAGGTCTGCAGGTGTCTTTCTCTCCCCCTCTCTGTCTTCCCCTCCTCTCTCCATTTCTCTCTGTCCTATCCAGCAACGACAATAACAATAATAACTACAACAATAAAATAACTAGGGCAACAAAAGGGAATAAATAAATAAATATTTTTTAATATAAAAAAAACATCAGAGAGTGAGAACGCAAAATGAAGCATGAAACATGGACAGGACTTGGTGTATTGCACCAAAGCTCTTATAGCAGCCCTAACAGACCAAGATACCAATCCTTACATACTTCTATCAGAACATATTAGGTATTTATTTGTTTGGTTCTAGAAAGCATTTCATCTTCTGAGGATTTTATTTCAAAGAAAAATGCCTCTCTGTAGTGAAGACATGAGGGTGTTTTTTCCTCCAGAAATCAAGAATGAAAAAATAGTGACAATTATTAAACTATTATGCGGTTCCAAAAATGTGTGTATAATCATAAGGTATGAATAACCAAAGCACTTTTCACTAAAATAAAGAGGCATCGTGCTCCCTAAATTCAGTTTATTTTTTTATTTTATTTTATTTTTGAGATAAATGGAGAGAGAGAGAGACCAGAGCACTGTGGGGGATTGAACCTGGGACTTTGAAGCCTCAGGCATGAGAGCCTCTTTGTATACCATTATGCTATCTACCCCTGTCCCCCCTAAATTCAGTTTATATTACAAAGCAAGAGTAAGTAAAACAGCATAATATTGAAATAAAAGTGGATACTGGGATCAATGGAACAGAAATGAAACCCCAGAAGTAAGCTCACACATATATAATCAGCTAATACATGACAAAGGGGCCAAAACCACTGGATGGAGAAAAGCCTCGTCACCAAATGGTGTTGGAACAATTGGACAGCCATATGTAGAAAAATAAAACTAGATAATCTGACATACTTCATCAAGTGTTATCCTACAGTCTTGTAACCTATTATAACCACAAATAAAAAATTTAGAAAAAACTATTATTCCATGAAAAGAAGGCTGATGTGACATTACTAAAAGATATTTTAGAAAGAAGCCAGATTCTCAGAATATACAGTGAAGTTATACTGCATGCTAGCCACCACAAGAAGCATTCAAAAACTATATAAAACATTATATAATTTTCTCATCTATCATTTATCTATTACACATGTAAGTAAGTCATTAGCCTATTGAAAAATGTGGAGATTGAGGCTCAAAGACAATAAATGACTTGTCCAATTTGATAAGTTCAAGTAAAATGCATGTTTCCTGCAGAGCATGTGCTAAGCTCTGAAATGATTCCATAATACATAAATAAGAATCACATTTTGTGGGGCCACGTTAAGCACACACATTACAGTGGGCAAGGACTCAGATTCAAGCCCCTGGTCCCCACCTGCAGGGGAAAAGCTTCAGGAGTAGTGAAGCAGGGCTGCATTTATCTTTGTCTCTTTCCCTATCTCTATCCCCTTTCCCCTCTCAATCCCTGTCTCTATCCAACAATAAATAAATAAAAATGTTTTAAATCACATTTTGTGAAAATATAAGGAGAAGAGATAGCCATCTAGTCAACTAGCCCAATCAGTAGTAAGTAGTAAGAGTACAGGAAAAAGAGAAGGGTAATGGAACAATTAACTTCACTTGGAGGTTCGGCATTGTCGGGCTAGAATGGGGGCATCTCTTCCCCAGGTGCATGCTTTCTGGGTTGGAGAGAACTCTACCGGACTCAGCCTGGGATGCTACTCACTCAGCAACGTGCTATGCGGGTGATAGATGACTCAGGAACTCATGGCAGCATGGTAGCTCAAAAAGGATCTATTGATGAGAGAGCCAATGCTTTTATAAGATAAAACCGGAAGTGGCAAGTCAAAAATGGAAGTGGCTAGGAAAGGGGCTGGAGAAAGTCAAAAACACACTGGGAAAGTAGAGGCTTCCTTAGCAACTGTTGTGAGGGTTTTAAATGATGGGGTTAATGTTACTCTGCAGGCAGGGTGGGTCTCAAGGTAGAAAGAAGATAGATCAATGGAATGGGTGGGGATCTTTCAGGCAAAACAGTGATTATGTAAATAGGCAATAGGATCAGCAATGAAGGATGAAGGGGGGGCAGGCTGGCTTAATGTCTGACACTGCATAGGAGAAAGACATTACAGCTGGGACTTGAAAGATGGTCATCTTGAAAGAAGATCATCTTCTTACCTCATCTTGATTGGAGCTTGAAGTTAAGTGAGATAAGCCATAAAGAGGACAGACATAGACAGAAGTTGAAAAATAAGAACAGAAGGGAAAACACAAAGCAGAATTTAGACTGGATTTGATGTATTGCACCAAAGTAAAGGATCCTGGAATTAGGAGGGAGGGTTCAGGTCCTGGAACATGATGGTAGAAGAGGACCTAGGGGGGGGGGGAGTAGAGTGTTATATGAAAAACTGAAAAATGCTGCACATGTACCAACTACTGTATTTTACTGTCAACTGTAAATCTTTAATTGCCCCAATGAAGGAAAGAAAAAAACAACTCCAAATCTCTTGTAAAAAATATGACTGAGCAGAGGTCGGGCGGTAGTGCAGCGGGCTAAGCGCACATGGTGCCAAGCGCAAGGACCAGCATAAGGATCCCAGTTCAAGCCCCGGCCTCCCCACCTGCTGGGGAGTCCCTTCACAGGAGGTGAAGCAGGTCTGCAGGTGTCTGTCTTTCTCTCCCCCTCTCTGTCTACCCCTCCTCTCTCCATGTCTCTCTGTCCTATCCAACAATGAAGACATCATCAACAACAATAATAACTACAACAATAATAAAACAAGGGCAACAAAAGGGGAAATAAGTAAATAAAAATAAATAATAAAAAAATTAAAAATATATGACTAAGGACCTCATCATATTTTCCATGAGACCTCCCGGATACTCCAAAACAAATAAGATCTTTTCAGGGTGGGTGGTGGTGCATGCTCAAGGTCCTGGGTTCAAGCCTCTGCTTCCCATCTGCAGGGGGACACTTCACAAGTTATGAAGCAGGTTTGCAGGTGTCTATCTTTATTTCTCTCTCTTATTCTCCCCCTCCCTTCTCAATTTCTCTCAGTCCTTTCCTCTCAAGTATAACAGAAAGAAAGGGGTTGGGAAGGGAGGATAAAATGGCTGCTTTGAGCAGTGGATTCATAGTACTGACCCCAGCAATAATTCCCATGGGGGGTTGGGACCCTCTCCATTCTCTGAATTAGAAAAAATTAGTCAACAGCCCAAGCCATTGTCCTGAATGTCATGTACAGATTTGAACCTGCCCCTTGCCCCCTTTTGGCACTGTATAAAGAATCTTTAAAGTGAGAAAGAGGGGCCAGGCCGTGGACCACCTGGTTAAGTGCACACACTATAGAGCACAAGCCCCTGGTCCCTGCCTGTAGGGAAAACTTCACAAGTGAAGAAGCAGGATGGGCTACAGCTGTCTCTCTCTCTTTCTCCTTCTTTATCTCCTTCTCCTGTTTCAATTTCTCTCTGTCTCTATCCAATAATAAATAAATAAAATTAAAAAAAATAAAAATAGAGTGAGAAGTGGAAGTAAATTAAAAACAATGATGGAATTAAAATGAGAAGAAAAACATTTGACAGTAGAATTTCACCAACTGATTTTGAAACTTGCATTTTTCTAGTCATTTACATGTCAACTTTAGCAAAGTCTTAAGTTAAAAATACCGCAAGTGGTCACATAGGTGAAACAGAGTCCTCAGTAAATATTTGCTGAATCAATTAACTAATCCTAGCATTGAAAGCACAGGGCCAGATGTGAAGATCCTACGTCACTATTAAAATGTCTTCAGTTCTACTTAAGTGGATTCTGTCATAAACACTTTGTTAATTCACCCTTTTCCTCTCTACTCTGAATCCTTCACCAGAATTCACTTCTTAGATCCACTCAAAGAGATTTTATATCCACTGGACTGAGTATAAGGTTTTGTTCTTCTTCCTGAACACACTTCACATGAATATGCTAATCATGATTGAGTGGCTCTTCGTGATAGCCTATATGATAACAAGCCCTACATTTCCAAATCTAGCTAAGACCCTCCCCTGAGCTTCAACCCCAGATCATTTCCTACATCCAGGCTATTCCATTCCCTCTCTTACCTCTCTAACTTCCCCTCCATAGGTCGTCATGGACCACTGTACATTGCATGTCTCCTGCCCCCAGTCTTGTTTTTCTCAAGGCCATTTTATCCAGACTTCTAAATCCCAATTAAATCAGACCACTCACTCAGTGACAACCCCAGCGCAATCTCTAGGATCAAGCTTCTGCTCTGTGAGATGGCATATAAACAGCTTATGACTTGATCTCTTCCTCCTTTTCTATCATCATCTTCTCTACTGTTTAATTCATTCTTTCATTTTGAAAATCCAGGTTGCTTTCATTACCCCTACACTCCATGCTGTTTGGTGCCTTCATACTTTGTACTCCTGATCTCCCTGAGTCCTCTTCCCCTTTCAACGATTATATCCTGATAGTGCCTCCTCCAGGAGGCTATTCCTGGCCTCCTTTCCTTCCTCTGAAGACGGGGTGAATCTTTATTGGATGTTACCTGTGTATTACATGTTGCTGTGAGTCTGCCACACTGCATTAAAATAACTCCTCCTCCAACAGAGGCTACACAGAGAATAGAATAAGACCATATTGTATTCAGTTTTGAGTACTCCACACATAAAATCTTATCTAGTTCAGAAGGCAAAATACTAAGTATTGATATTTGTTGAATACAACTGAACTGATGGTTACAGATGTGTGCGTTAATTAGCATATCTATCACTTAAGTGCATAACCACTCAGAGCACATTCAATTATTATACTGTAGATCCCCCGGAGAAAGTTTGCCCAACTCATTGCCCCTCAGAAGCACAACTGCTCAACTGGCAACCAAGCCAGTTCTCAAGTCATGAAAACTTTCCATTTTCTTCACCTATAAATGTCTTGACTTACACACATGGCACTAGAGTCTTAGCCAATTGACCTACAACATTTAGGATCTTGGGTTATTATTGTAAATGTGTTGCCACTAAGTAGTCATGAATAATATTGTTACTGACCAACCAGGAAAACAAGTCAGTCATAGGTGGGTTTTCCATAAACCTCACTGGAATTTCCATTTCCATTTATCCGAGTGCAGAAATAAGTTGTCAATTTTGACGATGCAAGCAAATTCTCAAACAACTTGAAACTACTCCAAACATCAGTGGTCATCTGAGAGGGAAAGAGATGAAATGCAGTTTTTGGGTAGTAAATTCTTGACTAGGTTGGAATTCAAGGGCATATGCTTTGCCACACCCTCAAGAATTATAGATAAGAGGCAGAGCAGTGTTTTCTCCTCTTTCAAACACAGAGCTGAAATTTTACTGTGCAAAATAAACAGATGGAGAAAATAGAAAGGTAGTTCTCTGCTTTTTTTAAACAGTATTCCTTGAAGATTATCAGAAAGAGAGAGAGAAATAGTAATTATAAAAACAGAGTGGGGGGGAGTCGGGCGGTAGCGCAGCGGGTTAAGCGCAGGTGGCGCTAAGCACCAAGGACCAGCGGAAGGATCCCGGTTCCAGCCCCCGGCTCCCCACCTGCAGGGGAGTCACTTCACAGGCGGTGAAGCAGGTCTGCAGGTGTCTGTCTTTCTCTCCCCCTCTCTGTCTTCCCCTCCTCTCTCCATTTCTCTCTGTCCTATCCAACAACGATGACATCAATAATAACTACAACAACAAAACAACAAGGGCAACAAAAGGAATAAATAAATAAATAAATTTTAAAAAAAAAAACCAGAGTGGGTATTCTCCTGACTCTTAGAAAGCTTTATAGACCAGTTGCTAACCAATAACTGTTGGTGAAAGACTGGTTTAAGTATATCAGAGCTTTATGACCTGAGTGGGAGCCGTTGTATATCAAGGCTAACCTGGCAGTTACTTATAGGGAGGTCAGAGTTAGGTATCCAAGAAATAATGTTGCCACCACATGGAAAGACCAACCTCATCCTAGGAGATCGTTTTCAATAATCAAAGCACTATCTTGCTGCTATCTCAATATTCAAGGACAATATGTGTTCTGACCCCACCGAAAGAAGGGAAACTAGAAGGAATCTCTGCCTTGAGAAGTGGTGTCTTTTTAGTGGGATTGAAATAAGGCACAGCTCTAGCCTCCGTGATTCATTTCAAGGGCACAAAAGGAAACAAAATCCCAAATAGCTGTATCTAGACTTAAAAGATGAGCTGATGTTTGACTATGTGTTGAGAACTGTGTAATGATAATACTTGAGCAAGCTGTAAGGTCTAAATGTTTGGTTTTGTTTTTCGTTTTCTTTCTTTTCTTTTTTGGTCTCTTCTTCATAACAGTGCTCAAATGAGTTACCTTTCTTTTCTTTTCCTATGGTCACTAGCATCATCTAAGGTATTATCATTCAGCTCACAGTTCTCTGACCGGCTCTTCTACGGAAGAAGTGTCTCTCTCTTCCAGTCTCTTCTTTATAACCTTACTGAAGGCATCTCCTTTGAGTAATGAAAACTTCAGTCTACTACCATTCTTTCTATTCAACAATTCTAACTCACCATGCTCCTAACTATGCTCCTAACCACCCCCTGGCAATTGTTAGGTGGCGATTGTTAGGTTGTAAAATCCTTGACTTACTTACTTAGGACTTTTCACTAAACAAGCCGTGCTAGAGAGTGTGTGAACAAAGGCACAGCCAAGGAACTGCTTTTAGAAAAAGAAAGTGTCATTTTTTTTTTATTCTACCATATGTTTCTAAGTGAAGGGGAAATGCTAACCATCAAAAATATCACCTCCTAGACACAAGGTAAATACCTGACCCAAAGGCACTATCAGAGCACCCGACTCACAAAGCCCCAGTTAAGATGCATACTGATAAAAAGTCCGAAAACTTTGGTAAACTTATTGTGAAGATATTAGAAAAGATTTGATCTCTAGAACTCTGACTAGAAGAAGCTCCTGGGAGGGGTGGACTTGCTGGGAGCTACAGAGTGTCTTGGTGGGGAGGAGAAAAAACTGGGTTGTAATCATTGGTAGGTGTTTTAAAAATCACTTGAGAGGGGGAGCCAGGCGGTTGTGCAGTGGGTTAAGCTCACATGGCTTGAAGGGCAAGGATGGGTGTAAGGATCTGGGTTCGAGCCCCGGCTCCCCACCTGCAGGGGAGTCCCTTTACAGGCGGTGAAGCAGGTCTGCAGGTATTTATCTTTCTCTCCCCCTCTGTCTTCCCCTCCTCTCTCCATTTTTCTCTGTCCTATCCAACAATAATGACAGCAAAAACAATAAAAAAAGGGCAACAAAAGGGAAAATAAATAAATATAAAAATTTTTTTTAAATTCACTAAGAGGACAAAACCTGAATTTTCAATGTTTCAATAATTAGAAAACTTTTTTTCATTATAAATAAATTTTCATGTACCTCATTTTGCACTGATGATTTTCTTTTTCACTTTTGTTTGTTTTGTTTGTTTTGGTTTTTGTTTTTTGCTTTGCTCATGACTGACATCAAGGTTTTTGTTATTGCCGGGGCTTGGTGTCATACCAGCACAATAAATTCACTGCAGCTGGCGACCACATTTTCCTTCTTTTTTTTTTAAAATAAGGCAAAGAGAAATTGAGAGAGAACAAGGAGATAGAGAGAAGGAGAGAAAGAAAGATACCTTCAGACCTGCTTCACTGCTCATGAAGCATCCCCGCTCCAAGTGGAGAGTGGGCTTGAACCCTGTTCCTTGCATTTGGTAATATGTGTGCTTAACTGGGTGCGCCACCAAATGGCCCTTCTTTTTTTTTTCTTAAATAATATCCCTCAAATCATATAAATCATATAAACTGTAAGCCAATGTTCCAGAGGAGACTTATATGCCTCACTGTCCACAATCTTCTCCAGGAGATGGTTCATTCCAGCGACCTTCCTCAAGACACTCTTTAATATAAATGTCATATGTCCTTCCCCCCCCCCCATCTCTCCCTCTGCAACTCATCACTCCAGTGTCCTTCATTTTCCAGCTCTGGGACTCTCATCTTCCCTCTCTATCTTGAATTGCCATCTTGCCCATCTGGATCATCAGAGATAGATCCTTCAGTTTCTGCCCAAATCCTACTTCCTCCATAAAGTCCACCCACAAAAACTTGCCAGAATTTTCTTTTTTTAAAAAAATGTTTACTAGTGATTTACAAAATTATAAGATAACAGAAGTTTAATTCCACCCCATTCCCACCACCAGAATTCTGTGTCCCCATCCCCTTCATTGGAAATTGCATTAGCTCTCCCAAGGTCACACATATGAGTTGACTTATTTCTATAACTGCCTATCTATATTTATATATATTTGCCCATTTTTCTATGATCCTGCCTTCTCTTCTTTTCTAAGTCACACACCTACACAGTTACTACTTTCTCATCTCTTTCTTTTTTTTTTCCTCTTTTTTCTCTGGGTCCTGAAAGAATTAGAGTTCAGAGCCCTCTGGTTATCTTTCCCTGACATTTCTAGGGTTACAGATCAAAATTCTTCTTTTTTCTTTTTTTTAAATATTCACTTATTTATTTTTCCCTTTTTTTGCCATTGTTGTTTAACACTGTTGTGGTTATTGATGTCATTGTTGTTGGATAGAACAGAGAGAAATGGAGAGAGAAGGGGAAGACAGAGAGGTGGAGAGAAAGAAAGACACCTGCAGACCTGCTTCTGCTTCACAGCCTGTGAAGCGACTCCCCTGCAGGTAGGGAACCGGGGGCTCAAACCGGGATCCTTATGCAGGTCCTTGCGCTTTGCGCCACGTGCGCTTAACCCGCTGCGCCACCTCCCAACTCCCCTTTTTTCTTTTTTGAGCTTAGTTTTTAAAACCTTTTTTAAAAGATTTTTTAAACTTTATTCAATTTTGATTTGACAGAGAGAAATTGAGAGGGAAGGGGATAGAGAGGAAGAAAGAGAGATAGACACCTCCAGGTCGGCTTTACTACTTGTGAAGCTTTCCCCCTGCAGATGGGGACCTCCATCTTTGTGCAGGGTAATATGTGCATTTAACCAAGTGCACCACCGCCCATCCCCTGGACCAATATTCTTTATGGGGTGTGGAAAGTGGGAATTCTGTAATTGTTTCTCCTCTGGACATGGACATTAGCAGGTTGATCCATACCCCAAACTTGTTTTTATCTTTTCCTAGTAGGGCAGGGCTCTGCCAGAATTTTCTTATTTTTTACTGTCTTTCCACACATCTTGTAGGAACTGAGTATTTGTTTATTGATAGGGAGTTTGATTAGAATACTTATCTCATAATGTCTTGACAAGTTATCTATTTGTCAATTTTGTTTTCTTCATGAATATAAGAGGACTCTCATGTGTCTGAAGGTTTCATCTCTACAGCCCTGACCACTATGTTATGTATAACAAAAGCCCAAAATACAACTGCATTGAGTTACACAGATGTGCTTATTAAGGGACTATTTGTTTGGTTAAAGGATGAATATGTATTTTGGCAGATATTGTATCTATCTGTTTTTTATTTGATTTGATTGCCACCAGGGTTATTGTTGGAGCTTAGTGTCTACACAATGAATCCACTGCAATATTCTCCCACACGCGTTTTCTTTTTTTTTTTTTTTTTGAGAGACAGAAAGTTATTTAAACAGGAGGAGATAGAAAGGGAGAGAAAGAAAGACACCTACAGCTCTGCTTCACTGCCAATGCTGGGGACCAGAGACTTGAAAATGGTAATGTGTGAGGTCTACCAAGCGCTCCAGCACTGCCCAGCCCCCAATACTGTTTAAACTCAGAGATCTGGTATGCTGCCATGAAGGTGATGATCTTCATTTCTTGGATTTTTTTTTTCCCATTTCAGAACATGAAAACATGTACTCCCTGGGCACTAGATAAAATCCTGTTCAAATGATTTTCCTTTTCTTTAGCATCTAAGTCAACAATTATAATTCTTTATACCCCCTGCCAGCTCCTGGTGGGGCTGGCTATTGCTGGTTTGTAAGGTCCTCCTGGTAGTCAATAGCTTACAGACTTACAGATAGTCACTAAAAAGTCTTGTTAGAGAGTGCATGAAGAGAGGCATAGCCAAGGAATTTAAGAGGTATACAGGTAAAGTCAGTGTTTAGGGAATTAAAAAAAAAAAAAAACCTAAGTAAAAAAATAGCACAAACAACAATTACCCACAGTTGGTAATCTACTCTCACTCAAGATATTTGGGCAGAAGACAATAAAGATTGTAAATTGCACAAAGGCATAGATTGCTCAGTTCAGATTCAAGACATATCTCTTGAGATTACCAGGGTTGATGTGCCAGCAATCTTTGTCATTTTTATTCAGAAAAAAAATAAATAATAATAAACAAGCAAGCAAAAAAAAAAAACTTTTTCATGCAATTTAAGGCCCAGATCTATGTGGCAGGACTTTCCCTGTATTGCACATATTGGATATGACACAGGGATATTTTCTTTCTGAAGCTGGAAGCTGGGAATATCTGCTCCTTTTGTGTCAGATGGCCAGCTGAAGGGAGGCATCTTTATATCCTGCTGAGCCTCAAGTATCCCATTTATAAAGCAGAGAAAGTAGCTTAAACAGGCCTGGAAGTCACCGGAATGTACTGGCAGAAAGGCTAAAAGGATTCCATTTTGGGCTCGACCTCTGCCTGGCCTAGGAAGATTGAGTCTGCTATCAGTGTCTGAACAAGCTCCCAGGGGTTAGTGAGTTCTCTTCTTTCCCCTTTCTCTTTGTCACAGGATAAAGAATTTATTAGTGAGAAATTTCAATTTCAGACCTTAAAATTGTCTTACTTGGCCTCCAGCTCTACACCATGTATGTGTAATACAATTTCCATCACTGTTTGAACTTTCTATTCACCCTATGGTCCTTTTCATGTTTGTTTATAAGGAGGCTTTCATTTAAAATAAAGAAATTAAGGGGCTGAGAGGTGTCGCACCTGGTTGAGTGCACATGTTACAATGTGCAAGGACCCAGGTTCAAGCCCCTGGTCCCACCTTCAGATAGAAAGCTTAGGAAATGAGAGTTAAGCACAGGTGACAAAGCGCAAGGACCAGTGTAAGGATCCCGGTTCGGGCCCCCCGGCTCCCCACCGGCAAAGGGGTCACTTCACAAGCAGTGAAGCAAGTCTGCAGGTGTCTTTCTCTCCCTCTCTCTGTTTTCCTCTCCTCTTTTAATTTCTCTCTCTCCTATCCAGTAACAACAACAAGGGCAACAAAAATGGAAAAAAATGACCTCCAGAAGCAGTGGATTCCTAGTGTAGGCATCGAGCCCCAGCAATAACGCTGAAGGCAAAACAAGAAAGAAAGAAAAAAAGAAAGAAAGAAAGAAAGAAAGAAAGAAAGAAAGAAAGAAAGAAAGAAAGAAAGAATTACTTTTTTTCAAGTCTTACCTATACCTCAAAGGATTAACAGGCTCACCATGGTTCTTAATGGCATTAGTGGAGACTCGCAACCATGAGTCATCAGTTTCCATGTACCTACCAGTCAATTAGTCCAGGTTTGATTGCATTACAACTGCCATTCAGTTATGAACCATTAAGCTCAATTGTGGAAGACCATAATATAAGGTACCTTAAACAGGCAGGGAAGTCACAGGCCTGGCAAGATAGTTCATCTGGAAATGTGCCTGTTTGTCATGTGCTTTACCCAGAACTTCAGTGTTATGTTCTCTCTCTCTCTCTCTCTCCTTCCCGTTTCCCCTCTGTCTCTGTGTCTCTTTCTCTTTGGCCCAGGGTGGTAAAGTTCTGGTTGTATCAACAATACTGAGTAGCTTCAAGTGATATGAATGAGCAACTGGTAGATAGCTCACCCAGTTGAGCAAGTGCCTTGCTATGCAGATGTCTGAATTCTTCGTGATAGTTCAAGAACAGGTCTTTAATAATGGGAGCAATCTGTGTTTACTCAGTAGTGTTTGTACAGACTTAGAACTGATGTGTTGTTAGATGTTAGCCTTGTGATTCCGATTTAAAATATGGAATTGACTTTTTAAAAATGTTTTATTATTTTTATTTATTTATTGGATATAGATAGAAATAGAGAGGGGAGGGGAAGATAGAGAGGAAGAGAAACAGAGAGACACATGGAGCACTGCTTCACCACTAGGAAAGCTTTTGCCCTGCAGGTGGGGTTCAGGGGTTCCAACATAGGTCATTGTGTGTTATAACATGTGCTCAACCGGTGAGCCACCACCCGATTCCTGGAATTGACTTCTGATTTCAAGTTAAAGGTGTTAGGTTTTTAAGCTTAAAAACATAATTAGAATATTTAAGAGAACTAGACTCACTGTATTTATAAGTTAAATAATTTACTAGATTGTTATGACTTATTTAAATTTTCAAAACAGTTGTACCCATTACAGGCATAAATTTGTCAGGTCAAGTACCTAAAGTACTTAAAATGAAAACTGAATAGACTATAGTTACAGTTACAGTTTAAAATGCCCAAATTGTAAATAAAGCTGATTCGTTAAAGAGGAATTAGTTTGTTGAGTTGATCAAATATTAATCAAGTCCTCTTCAAAGTTATGGTTCTTAATTATTAAACTTAAGCAATACTGATATTTATAAATATGACTTCAAGATTTAGGGGAAACTGGGGAGAGGAATTTTATTTTAACTATTAAATATTAACTCGTGGAATTGGTAGCCTGATTTATATTATACTGGATTCTTTTCTTAAAATTTGTGATTAACGGTTGGAAAATTATAAGAATACAAGGTGTAGTTCCACAAAAGTTATAGGTAGCCAGTCTTTTGTCTCCCTGTGACAACTACCATAGTTTTCATGAAGTCTTAGAATGAACTGGTTCTATTTTGGGGTTATGTTTGTTTGTTTTTGTAAGTTCGTGTGTTATCAGTTCCCTACATTCCACATGAGTGAAGCCATCTGGTAGTTGTCTTTCACCTCGTTGTTTATTTTGTTGTTATTATCTCCAGTTCCATCTGCTTTGTCCCAAAGGACTCAATAGCATCTTTTTGATTGCAGAATAGTATTCCATGGAGTATATATCTCATAATTTCTTTAGCCAGTCATCTGCCAATGGCCATTGACATTGTTTATACTCTCTGGCTATTGTGAATAATGCAGCTGTGAACATAGGGGTGCATATGTCCCTTCAAATTTGTGTTTGAGTGTCTTTTGGATAACTGCCTAAGAATGGTATTGCTGGATCAAAAGGTTACTCCATTTTTATTCGTTTAAGCACTCTTCATACAGTTTCCCAAAGGGGCTACACCAGTTTGCATTCCCCTTTCCTCCACAACCTCTCCAGCATTTGTTATATCCTATTTTGCTGGTGTGAGTCATTCTGTCAGGTGTGGGATAGAATTTCAGTGTAATTTTAATTCACATTTCTCTAAACATAAGTGAAGTACACCATTTCTTCATATGTATGTAGGCCATGTGTATCTCTTCTTTTGAATTTTTTTTTTTTAGTTCTTTGGTCCACTTTTTTATTAGATTGTTATTGTTATTTTGTAGGTCCATGTGTGATCTGTATAGATGTTTGCTATCAGTCACTTGTCAGATGTGTGAAATGAGAATATCTTCTCCCATTTACTGGGTTGCCTGGTTATCCTTTTGTAGTTTGATTTATTTATTATGTGTGGCTAAAACCTGGATGACTAGACTAAATTTCCCAGAAATGTAAGGTCTTGACATTCAGGATGTCCGAGCTCAATAATACTTAAAATTGCTTGCTTATGACTTTGTGGTTTTAAAATGAAAAAAAAATTATGAGATTTGAACATCTTCAAGGAATGAATAACTGAGAAGTCTCTCCAGTGCAAAATGAAATGCCATCAGATGAACTAACCACATGATTTAAGAATATGACAGTTTGAGTTCAAATCTTAGCTTTGCCATTTACCCAATAAGTGACCTTGGATGAGTCACATATTCTCATGGCATTCAATTATTTAGTAGAAAAGGTAGTAACTACCTTGTAAGGTCATGAAATATCATAAGGAGCTTAGCACCATGTTCAAAATTTAAGAAGCACTCAATAAGTTATATTACTGCTTTCACTGCATTGTTAGAAATAAGAAATTTCTGAATAGGGACACAAGTCCACCATGAACATGACTGTGATTTTTCTTTTTTTTTTTTTTTTTCCTGTCTTCAGCCTCTGGCCAACAAATATACAGGACTGTTTTACATTAACTTCATGTTTTTTTAAACTGCTTAAAGCAAGTTGTCTCTTTAAGAATCAAGAACCATATAGTAGCATCTGTTAAACATTTTAAGAAGGGGCATGAATGCTGAAGGCTTTTATTAAAATGTCTCTAGATATGAAATAACATTCTTCTCATTGAATGGTCATAAATTAAGAAAGATGAAGAAGGAAACCAGCTTTCACAGCTGTGAGTGTCGGGTTATTGTAAACCAAAACTTGACTTTCAAAAACTTCAGCCACTCATGAAGCGACTACAGAATTACTAAAATTTGTGAAACTTTAGAAATGGTAACCATGATTTTTATTGTGCTCCAAATTAGTTCTTTCAGTATTTTGTAATTATCTGTATTAAACCTCACACATCAGCTTTGGCAAGTTCAAATTCTTTACAAAATCTGATCACTCACTGTGTACTGTTAGGTAAATTTGGGAGTCTGGGGATAACTATAATTATTACTATCATCTATTATATCTTAGACCACCTGGGAAAATAAAGCTCCCAGGAACAAACACCCATTCTAAATAAGCCTACCTAAATTTACACAGTGATAGTGCTCTTATAAGAAATAGTTCTGCTTCATAAATGTTCCACACAAGGATATTTTAAATGCTACTTAGTGATAAATAACAGTTTTCAAAACAATTTGTTCCTTATGTTTGCTATAAATAGTGATTTTTACTAAAATTTACAGTCTGAAATTTCAAGTTCTTCACTAATTAAGGAGTGCTTTAAGTGAAGGAAGTAGGATTTTTATTTGTTAATCAGAATAAGTGAAAGGTAAGACTATCATGATGAATATAATTTAATATAGATATAAATTAGTTATTCCTTTACAAGAAGGGGAAGAATTTAATCATGAAAGGATGTTTTCACATGCACAGGATATTTATATGATATGAATAACTGAAAATGGTTATAAAACCTTTGTACCTGGAGTCTTGCAAAGGACAATGTGCAAAGGAGAAACCTACCTGGGGTGACAGGGTCCTCCTGGGCCAGATGCCATCATGAAACTCCCCATTCATCTAAATATTCTGTTTTTGACGAAGATACTCCTGGGGTTTCTATGACAGGAAGCTACATTTTACAGCTGAGGAAACTATCTTTGATTGGTAAGCAATAAAATCTCTGCCCAAATTAGCCTGACACAAAAAGTGGACTTTGATCTCAAAATTATCAAATCCCGAAAATTCAGAATTCTGAGAACTGAAGACAACTTTTTATGTAGTTGGTTAGTCCTTGAAAGGTTTTTTTTTCTTTTTTTATAGATTTATTTTTTTAATTTTTATTTATAAAAAGGAAACACTGACAAAACTATAGGATAAAAGGGGTACAATGTACAATTCCACACAATTCCCACCATAAGAACTCCGTATCCCATCCCCACCCCTGATAGTTTTCCTGTTATTTAACTCCATGGGAGTATGGGCCCAGGGTCACTATGGGGTGCAGATGGTGGAAGGTCTGGCTTCTGTAGTTGCTTCCCCGCTGAACATGGTCATTGGCAAGTTGATCCATATTCCCAGTCAGTCTCTCTCTTTCCCTAGTGGGGTAGGGCTCTGGGGAAGTGGGGCTTCAGGACACATTGGTGGTCAACTGCCCAGGGTGGTCCTGTCGATATCATGGTAGCATCTGGAACCTGGTGGCTGATAAGAGTTAACAGATAAAGCCAAACAAATTGTTGACTAATCATGACCCTAAAGGCTGGAATATTGCAGATGAAGATTTGAGGTCTTCATTTCGAAGATGGCTATTTTAGTTACATTTCAAAGAGCCCATGTCTCTATTATTTTTTTCCTGAGCCTGACATCTGATATACAGGTGGACCCAAGTTGTCTGTTTTTGTTTTTTTTTTACAGATTCCATGTCATAACCTCCTATGAACCTAAGATCAAAGACTTCATTGTACCCAACAACTGGGAGCACCCTTCACTAAACTCCTATTTACCCAGTTTAGTTTCTTCTTCTTAAAGCACTTAGGTCTTATTTGTAGCTCAAATATTGGAGCACTTAAGAGGATTTCTTACGGCCAGGTGGTAGTGCACCAGGTAGAGTGAACCTGCTTACAATAACCAAGATTATGCTCCCAGTTCCTTCTGCAAGGGAGGGAGCTTTAAAATTAGTGAAGCAGTCCTGTAGATCTCTCTCTCCCTCTCTCTTTCTCTCTCTCTCTCTCTCTCTGTATCTACACTTTCTTGTCAATTTCTCTCTGTTTCAAAATTAAATAAGTGAAACTAAATTTTTTATTGATTTAATAATGATCAATAAGACCTTAGGATAAGAGGGGTACAATTCCACACAATTTCCACCACCAGAGTTCCGTATCCCATCTCCTCCATTGGAAGCTTTCCTATTCTGTATCCTTCTGGCAGTATGCACATAGGATCATTATAGGCTGCAGAAGGTGGAAGGGTTGGCTTCTGTAATTTCTTCTCCACTGGACATGGGCATTTACAGGTAGATCCATACCCTCAGCCTGTTTCTGTCTTTTCCTAGTGGGCCAGGGCTCTGGAGAAGTGAGGTTCCAGGACACAATGGTGAGGTTGTCTGTCCAGGGAAGTCCCGTTGGTATCATGGTAGCATCTGCAACTTAGTGGCTGAAAAGCATTAAGACATAAAGCAGAACAAGTTGTATAATAACCAGGAACCTAAAGGTAAGAATATAGCAGATGAGATCTGTAGTCTCCATTTTGGAAAAAGCTAGGAAGTCTATTTTAGGTATATTCCAAGGGGGGCTATGACTTTACTAATTTTGCCTGAATCTGATAGCTAACATGTAGGTGGACTGACGATATTGTCTGGAGAGATGGTGTCAGAGTTGGGAACAGGACTAGAAAGCTGGATCAGGGAACAGACTAGTTCCCAGATAAGGGAAAAGTATATAAATACTGTTAACTGCAAACCTCATCTGACCTAGGTCCTATGTCTATTCATATGGATATTGGTCTGTAGTTTTCCTATCTTGTTGTATTTTGTTGTATCCCTATCTGCTTTTGGTATCAGGGTGATGTTGGCTTCATAGAAGGTGGAAGGGAGTGTTCCTGTTTCTTCGATCTTGTGGAAGAGCTTTAGAAGTATAAGTATTAGCTGTTTCCTGAAAGTTTTGTAGAATTTGTTTGTGAAGCCATCTGGTCCAGGACTTTTGTTGTTGGGAAGATTCTTAATAACTGTTTAGATGTCTTTGCCTGTGAAAGATGCAGTTAGGTTTTGTAGTTCATCTTGGTTCAGTTTTGGAAGGGTATATGTTTCCAGGAGTTCTCCCATTTCTTCCAGATTCTCTAGCTTGGTGGTATATAGCTGTTCGTAGAAGTCTCGCATGATTTGCTCAATTTCTGTGGTGTCAGTTGTGATATATCCTCTATCATTTACAATTCTATTTATTTGGGTCTTCTTTTTTTTTAGAGTCTGGCTAGGGGTTTGTCATTTTTTTTTTTTTATTTTTCAAAGAACCAACATTTGGCTTCATTGCTCTTTTGTATGTTTCTCTTATTTTTTATGTTGTTTATTTCTGCTCTAATTTTAGTGATTTCTGTCCTTCTGGTTGTTTTAGGGTTCCCTTTGTTCTTCTTCCTCTAAGTCCTTAAGGTATGCAGTAAGGTCATTTATTTGAGCTTTTTCTTGTTCTCCAATATGTGAGTGCATGGCTATGAGTTTCCCTCTCAATCCTGCTTTAGCTGTGTCCCAAATATTTTGATAAATTGTGTCATTGTTTTCATTTGCTTCCAGGAACATTTGAATTTCTTGCTTGAGTGCCTCTCTGACCCAGCAGTTCTTAAGCAGTGTGTTGTTGAGTTTTCAAATTCTGTAACTATTAGTAATTTTCTGTTTGTTGTTGAATGTTAGCTGTACTCCACTGTGGTCTGAGAAAATACTTGGGGTGATTTCAATGCCCTTTAATTTGTTGATACTGTCTTTGTGGCATAGCATGTGGTCTATCCTTGAGATGTGCTGTGTGGATTTGAAAATAATGTGTATTCCAGCTTTTGGGGGGTAAGGACTGTCCATCTCTTCATTTAATTCTCTTGTTTCTTTGTTGATTCTCTGCTTTTTTGACCTAAGTGTGAGAGTAGGGTGTTGAAGTCTCCCACTATTACTGTATTACGATTGATGTATTTTTGTAGTTCTTTCACTAGGTATTTAATGTATTTAGATGGGCTCTCACTGGGTACATAGATGTTAATAATTATTAAATATTCTTGGTTGATTGATCATCTAATCATTATGTAATGGCCTTGCCTACCTTTTATTACTTTATTTAATTTAAAGTCTATGGTGTCAGAGATGAAAATGGCTGTTCCTGCCTTTTTTTGTGGTCCATTAGTCTGTATGATAGTTTTCCACCCTTTTACTTTAAGTCTGTGTTTGTCTTGTTGGTGGGATTCTTGCAAGCAGCATATGGTTGGTTTGTGTTTTCTGATCCATCTTCCCACTCTGTGCCTTTTGATGGGTGAATTTAATCCATTAGCATTTACTGATATTATGGATTGAATGTATTGTAGTGCCATTATTGAATAATTCTTTATTTGCTTTGATATATGGCAAGTACTATAATGATATTCTTGTTTATAAGAGGACTTTTCAAGACCAGGTAACTTTTAGTGAATCCTAAAGTTGAAAAATAAATGCACAGGACCTTAGTAGACCAAATAGTACCTTGACTCTAGGTAACATTTCTTGAGACTTCCAAACATCTCTTACCACTTCCTTTTTCTCTTGTTCAAAATAGTAAGCCTTCATACATAGACAACTGTAGGGAAGAAACTAGTCCCACTGCCCCACTTTGTTTTTTAGTCACCCTTACACATTTAAGAGGTTTCCTTAGATCTACCCTCACTTAATTTGATGTGTGAGGAAGGCTCTGTCCACTAAGATGGCATCTTCTCTGACTTTTTTTATTTCCTTACATAAAGGGGGTGGCAGCAGGACCAGTTCAGTCACCTCTTAACTAGTTCCCACAAGGACTTTTTTAGGTTAATTTTAGAATTGGAGGGTTCTGTTTTCATTGGGGGGGGAGGGATAGCTGCAAATCTAAGGCACTTAGTTTAATTCAGAACCCTATACTAACCAGTATGTACCTTAACAGAGGGATGTCAAACGGGGCAGCAAAAATCTCCAATTCAAATGAGAACTAAGCATCCCTACCACTCTATTAGAAAAAATATATATATAGCAGCAAATTAAAAACTAAAAAAAAAAAAAAAAAAGATAGATAGATACCTTTGTGGATAGGACATGTGTCTTGTCATGAATACAGTTTATTTTTTATTCCTGGTCACCATATGGAAGGAGCTATGATGCCAGCAGAATCTCTGCTGTCTACTTTGAACCAATCAGATGGCGAGTATATATACAGCTTCTCTTCTGTTTTAACACACTTGGAATTGCCTTCCGACTCCAAGAGTCCCAGTCTCTCTCCTGCGAAGCTAGCCTGGCAATAAAGATTGAACTGAGTCCCACTCAGCCATGAGTCCTGGTCGTCTGTCTCCCACCCACGAAGCTAGACTGGCAATTCCTAATGGAATTGATCAGTGGTGGTAGAGAGGGATCTATTAGAGTTCTAGGCTCATCTATGTGGGAATACAAGGATTCCCTAACTTGGACCCCAAATGATGGGGCAACCTGGTATTGACTAAAAAGGCCACCATTAAATGAGCCAGTCTCTTGCTCTTACCCTGTTTGTGTAGTCCTTTCTTTATCTGCCATACTTAGACCTTCTCCAACTGTTGTGTGTCATTGGTTGTACCCAAACCAGTATTAGGTTTATGGGTTCTGGTCTCAAGACTGGAGGAATTACACTTAGGATTTTAGTGGGGTCTAAATTAGCCTTAAATATTACTGCATTTAATTGATGATTCTATTAAAGATTACCATAAGGACAACAGTTGTCCTTTAGTTGATATATTTTTTCCAGTATATCTCTTGGTCAATTGTATACAGTGCTTCTTCTAAATATTATCAAGGAGGTGATAATGCTGATGCTGTCAGAAGAGCTTAGGAGATATATCTTACTTCCTTTTGGTGAAACTAGACTTTTGATGCAGACAATACAGATATTGAATTATAATATCAATATACCCCAAACCAAAATAATTTTACAAACCAATTTTAATAATAATTTTAAAATATGTAATACAAATATTATTTTATTTCCTCTTCATACACAATGAATATAAATCCTAGAAAAATGAAGCAGTTTGACCAGGACCATAAAGAGCAATGTCTGAAAACAAGATTCTAACTTAGAGCACTCTTGAACTGAACTTTGTAACTTGAACTTTGTAACAGTTCACTCTTTAACTGAACTTTGAACTTCATATTTGACATACAGTCACCAATATCTCATAATTTCCTGCTCTTTAGGGATAGTTTCTTATCCAGGATACGGATGTGTCTGAATAATTTTTGTTGTTAAAAACTAAAATTTAGGTGAAGGAGATAACCTAATGGTTATGTAAACAAACTCTCAAGCCTGAGGCTCTGAGGTCCCAGGTTCAACTCCCCTTACTAGGATAAGTGAAAACTCTGGAAAAAAAAACAAACAAACAAACAAGCAAATAGCCCTAAACCTTGTGTTTCAGCATATCAATTAGATGTTATTTAGCCAGTGACCTGCACACATAGCTCCTTCCTCTATGTCAAAAGAATCATCATTTGTAAATTGATTCTTTATAGTCCAGCTCTCTAATTGATTTGATAAAATTGAGATTCCATTCTCTAGTGATATTAGGAGTGCCCAGAGTCAGTATGTATGATAGTTCTTATGCAAAATTCACAAACTGAAACTATCTCATATTGTACATCCTGTAATAAGCAGCAGTCCAATTACAGGCCAATTAAGTAATGAGGAAAAGTCATTAGTGAAACTAGATGTAGCATATCAGGTTTTACAGACAAACACCCTGAAAGAGGAAAAAAATCAATCTGACCCAGTTTGACCCTCAAGAAATTGCAATTCCATTTATTCATTGTATCATGTCCAATATAACACGATTCTAACTACTTTTGAATTTTAACGTTCTAGCTAAGACTATCCTCGCATAATGATACATAGATTTGATGAGATTTTCATAGTGACTCTTAATTATTTTCTCACATTTTTAAAGACTTAATTTCTTAAGGGTGTTGAGAACAGGACTAGAATGCTGGGTTAGGGCACAGAGTAGCTCCCAAACATGAGGAAAATATATAAATGCCATGAACTGTTAACCCTGATGGTCTGACTTAGGGCCCATATATATTCATATTAGTTCCCTTTTTAAATAGAGTCTCTTGTGTTCTAATTGTTGAGTGTTAAAAGACTTTTTTCATATGTTTTGGACCATGTGCATTTATCAGATGTGTCCTTTGCAAATATTTTCTCTCATTTTACTTTGTAATTTTTTTTGTATTTAAAAAAATAATAAAATTTAAAAAATAAATAAAGTACCAGGGCTGGTTGATGCATCTGGTTGAGAGCACATGTTAGAATGCACAAGGACCTAGGTTTGAGATCCCAGTTACCTCCTGCGGGGGGAAAGCTTCACAAGTGGTGAAGCAGGGCTGCTGGTGTCTCTCTGTCTCTCTCCCTCTTAACCTCTACTTCCCTCTCAATTTCTCTCTGTCTCTATCCAGTAATAAATAAATAAAAATATTTTAAAAATAAATAAAGTGCCAACAAAATGTGCACAGAGAAAAAAACCCATCTTCACATTAAAAATCTCAACTATAATTAAGGCTTTGAGAACTAGAGGGTAATCATAGGTGCTGAAATAGTTAGCATTCATGCTGAAATGGCATGATGACAGAATGATTGTGTTCTGGTTCCCTAAGAAAATCAAGGATTCTCTGAAGAAGATGGAAATAAAATTCTTTTCCCAAATGCAGGTAAACAGTTTACTTAGTTGAAAAGCATCACAGTTTTACATGACATATACCTATTAGTTTCCAGTAGTCTTTTTTTTAATTTATTTTCTCTTTTGTTGCCCTTGGTGTTTTTAGTAGTTGTAGTAGTTATTATTGTTGTTGTTGGGATGCATTGGGTTGACCTTCTCGTGGTGCATCCCGTGAGTACCCATTCATTGGGGAAACTGACGATCCTTCCTAGCCGACTGAATCCACATGGATCTCAGTCACTTTCAAAGCCAGCAACAAGCAGCTCCTGACAGCTTTCAACCTGACGCTGTTGACTGGCTACAGAAGAAGGGCAAACGCTAGAAGAAGAAGATTGTTGTTGTTGTTGTTGTTGTTGACACCATTGTTGTTGGATGGGACAGAGAGAAATGGAGAGAGGATGGGAAGACAGAGAGGGGGAGAGAAAGAGACAAACCGGCAGACCTGCTTCACCGCTTGTGAAGCAACTCCCCTGCAGGGGGCTCAAACCGGGATCCTTATGCCAGCCCTTGCACTTCACACCACGTGTGCTTAACCTGTTGTGCTACCGCCCAACTCCCAGTTTCCAATAATCTAAGTGAAGGATTAAGACACTCAAAGTGAATTTACCATTTCATGTTCAAAAGAAGAGGAGTGGGAGGTGCTGGGAAATTGTGCAGATGAGGTCACATCCACTATGTTGTCCCCTCAGGGTATAGTCCATTCCCTTGAGAGCTGTAATTCTAATCCCAGAGTGCCTTGTTCCACGATGTTGTCCCCTCAGGGCATTGTCAATTCCCTCGAGAGTTGAAATGATATTCCCGGAGTACCTTCTTCCACCATGTTGTCCTCTCAGGGCATTGTCAATTCCTGAGAGAGTTGAAACAATATTCCTGGAGTGCCTTTCCCAACCAATCCTGTCCCGACTCGTCACTTACGGTTTTTGCCCTATAAAGCCCTCCTGCTTCCGTCTCTCTCTTGCCCACTTTTCACCTCGGTGACTGGATGCAGGGAAGGGTGCTCCGCATAGCGGGAGGCAGCCATTTTGCTAGCTCCACGTGGCCCGAGCTCTGAGGTGACCACATGAATAAAGAATTGTGAATATGGGATGATCTCATTCTTAGGCAGAAGTTTAAAAAGAAGATCAGAAGAGAAAACACAAGTAGAACCTGAACTGGAATTGGCATATCGCACCAAAGTAAAAGACTCTGGGGTGGGTGGGTGGAGAGAATACAGGTCCAAGAAGGATGACAGAGGACCTGGTGGGGGTTGTATTGTTATATGGGAAACTGGGGGATGTTATGCATGTCCAATCTATTGTATTTACTGTTGAATGTAAAACATTAATTCCCCAATAAAGAAATAAAAAAAAAAGAGAGAGACACCAAGGCACCAGTCTAGCTTTATAAAGTTTCCCCTTTACATGTTACTCCTAAAAAAAAAAAAAAAAAAAAAAAAAAGATTTGTGTTCCCTCTCCACTCTGGATCTCCTCTCTCCTCTGCGTCACAGCCTGACAGGGAGGGAGTGGATGACAGAAGAAATACCCAGTTAGTGCTCACCAAGAACTGACTGTCAGGAGAGAGGATGCCCAGCCAGAGCAACATACACATATCAATAGTAACTATGGCAGATCTGTCCATTTTCAGAATACTTCACTCCAAAGGTCATATATTTAGAGATCTGAATCATGTCTAACTTTCCTTTTTCTGCTTCAGTGCTCAAGACATATTCTGATATCCTCACTTCTTTTGGGACCTTTCCTTTGGCAAGATATTTCACCAACAAGTGTCTAGTATTTTTGTTATTAATAAACATTCAGAACTAGTATATCTGTCTTCTATTATGTAAGTCTTGTGGGTAAAATAAATAAAAATTAACAATGACTACTGTCTGCAATCAAAGGAGAATGTATTGGCTTTTAAATTAATTGAAAACATTTCAGAGCCCAATCATAGGGACAGGAAGGATGCAAAGAAAGTCTATAAACTAAAAATACTAAAATCTTGGATCTGGTCAACCTGAACAGGAAATGGCAATTAGAAAGCTTGACATCAAGGCCAGGCAGTGGTACACCAACTTAAGTGCACACATTAAAGTACACAAGGACCCAGGTTCAAGCCCCAGGTCCCCACCTGCCGGGGGGAAACTTCATGAGTGGTGAAGCAGGGCCTCAGGTGTCTCTCTGTCTCTTCTGTCTCTATTTCTGTCTCTATCCAATAATAAATAAATAATAAATATATTTTTAATAAAAGAAAAAGAAAAGAAAGCATGATATGCACTTTTGTGCCATATACTCAAAATTTAATCCCAGAAGAGAATATCTGGTTAACCAACCCTGGTCACCTACCTGTGCCTGGGTCATGGTAGAGTAATTTGATGGATATAGCAACAATTTCCTTATCTACCAGAATAGAAGATCAGATACCAGAATTCACTGCACTAACAGGACAACACATAATATAGGTGAAGCAATTTCATACCTCTCACCACTACAAGGGAAAATAAATAAATAAACAAACAATCAGGAGGCAATTATTCTAGTCTTGGTAGCAACCCAGGTGTCCAACAACCGATAAGTGGCTGAGAAAGTTGTGGTATATATACACAATGGAATACTACTCGGCTATGAAAAATGGTAACTTCACCTCATCTTGAACCTAGCTTGAAGGAATCATGTTAAGTGAGATAAGCCAGAAATAGAATAATGAATACAGGCTGATCTCACAGACAAAAGTCAATAAATAAAAACAGAAGGGGAAACACAAAGCAGAAGTTGGACAGTGTTTGGTGTATTTCACCAAAGTAAAGGACTCTGCTGGTGGGACCTGGGGGAGGGGTTCAGGTCTTGGTGCACAATGGTGGGGAGTTAGAGTGTTTTGAAGAAAACTGAGAAATTTCACACATGTACCAACAACTGTATTTACTGTTGACTGTAAACTTCATCCCACCAATAAAAGATAAAAGTTTTGCTGTTGCTTAATTGCATTTGGGGATAAAGAAGCTCTAAATATCAGCCAGTCTAGTTTCATCTCAGCCTGGTTAAACTGATATTCTATTAAACATCGTGTCTGAAAAAGATTATTTGGCATCCAGTTTCCAAACTTGGGTTCACATCAGAATCACCTAAGATTATCACAAACTATATATTTGGACTCCTAATGCTGGCAGGAATTCTAGTGTCAATTCAAGGACACACATATTTATGCAGCCTCTTCAGGTCACTGTAAAATATTCTGTTCTTTCAGACTATTCTATTTCCTTCTATTGTTTCAAATTAAAATAGATTTGTACTCATTGAATCTTAATTTTACATTCTTCAACACCTTCCCAATATCTGTAGGCAAATACTTTCAAACTTTCTCAAAACTAATCCATCCCAACTTCCCCTCTTACCATATCTCCAAGTTTCTTTACCTTCCAGGTTTCTCTTCTCTAATGCTCTTCAGTTCAATTTTATTCTTCTTAAGTCTCTCAAGAGATTGCCTCAATTCAGATATGATCTTTTTTTTTTTTGCCTCAAGGGTTATCTCTGGAGCTCAGTGCATGCACTACAAATCCACTGCTCCTGGAGGCCATTTTTTGCTGCCCTTGTTATTATTGTTGTTGTTGTTACTATATAGTACAGAGAGAAATTGAGGGGGGGAGACAGAGAGGGAGAGAAAGATAGACACCTGCAGACCCACTTCACCATCTGTGAAGGGACCCCCCCTACAGGTGGGGAGCCAGGGGCTAGAACCAGGATCCTTCCGCTGATCCTTTCGCTTAGTGCCATGTGCGCTTAATCCACTGTGCTACCATCCATGCTCCCAGATGCGATCAATTTATCTTTGTAAACTAAGATCACATTCAATTATGAGTATCATGGCTCATGTGGTCCGTTTACCAAGATTACAGAATCTTATTTTTGATACCAAAATTTTTGTCTCTTCTCCCCACTTCCTTAATCCCCTTTCCCAAATTTAATGTTACTCATACTTTTGATTTGGGCTCACATCTATGGTCTCATGGTCTTTTAATTTAAAAAGAAAAAAAAAAACTCCTCTGCTTTCCTTCAGATTGTCAATATCATTGTACATATAAGAAATTTTTGTCCTCCAATTCAAAGAGGCTGCACAATTCTACACAAAGAACAGTCACTGAAAGGTATATGGAAGATGAAATTACCAGAAGGTGAGGTCTTCAGTCAGTGAGATACACTGACTGAAGATGTTACACAGGATACAATAAGTGTTGACAGATACAGGCCAATGCAATGTGGAAGGTTGATCTCTCAGTTCAGTTCTTAGTATCTCCATCTATTAAATGTCTAACACTCTTTCCATCCTCATCTTCTCAGTGGATTTAAAAATCATACCTTTCTCACTTCCAAGGGAAGTATTAAAAGAATGTTATAAGAATAAATTTGAAAACAGAAGTATTGCAAACTAGTTGCCAGGTTAATTGACTAATTCATCACAAATATTTGGATATAGTCATTCAAGTTACTTATGACACCATGGAGTGTTACTTGCACACATCCTTTATGTCTTTTCAATTAAACTGATCATGACACAGCTGGCAAAGTCAAAATAAAATAATGGATTCCAAGATCTTTCAGTAAAATATCTTTGGCAAAGGAAATTCTATATTAACAAGTCTTATTTTTGTAAACTTGTTGATCCAATTAACAGCTATCCTAAACTTTTTGCCTGGAATTAAGATCAATTTCTTTGCTTCACTTTTAGGCTTAACATAATGAAAGTTCCATCAGAGCAAGAAACCATGATTGCTATGTATCTTGAGTGCCCTTCTCTATACTCACCTTCTAGGGAGTGCTAACCACATATTGGTTAGTTGGTCTGTTGGTTGAATGAACAAAACTATTATTCCATGAATCCATTATGTTTCCATGTTTGAAAAATCAAAATGACATTTATGTATTTCTGATCTCCTAATTTCTTAATAATATCTTAAGAAGTGATTGACCTCAGATTTTTCAGAGCTAATATTTCTTTAAAGAATGTCAATATAACTTGGAAATTGCTTTCCGGCTCCGAGAGTTCCAGAGTGTATCTCCTGCGAAGTTAGTGCAGCACGAGTTCCTGATCCCTCTCCCACACAGCAGCCTAGATCGGCTCCAGTTGAGTTCTCTCCAACCCAGAGAGCATTAGCTCGGGAAGAAGCACCCTCAGGCTATCCCGGCAGTCAAGTTAAATGAAATGACTATGTTTTTTTTTTTTTTAAGGATCTGCTAACAGTAAACATTGTTTCAATTAAAGCTACACTTTCCCAAAACTTATGATATCAAGTTAATATATGACTGTCTATCTAAGTATCTACATTATATGGAATTAAAATCCAGTAAAAAAAAAAAAAAAAAAAAGAATGTCAATATAGACTTCCAGGAGGTGTGGTTTATGGAGTGGCTGCAATCAGACCTTCGCTCTCCCAGATACAACTATTGTACACAAGAAGAGATCAAATTGGACACATAATCTACAGTTGAAAAAAATCTACATCCTCAGGTGGGTGCTGGCACGCATGGTTGAGGAAACAGGAGTAGGTTGGAAGATACAGTTGATCAAAACAAGAGCTGTGGGCAGACAGCTTTCAGCACCAACCCACGCCATCTTGGACAGTTACGCAGTTATCAGACTCCCCAGAAGAAAAGAAATTGGAGCTTAAAACCTCTCAATCTTTGACTCAGGGTTTTTAATTTTTATTATTTTTTGTGAGTGTATGCTTTTGTTTTTTCTCAGTCTGAGTTTAAGACAAAGATAAAACTCAGTCCACTGTTGCTGGGCATCCTCCACTCAGCAAAGAAATGGCAACAACATGGGGAACTGGGAACCATGAGGGTGAGGCACAGAGGAAAGAACCAGCCTCTAGGAGTGCTTCAAAGAGACAGCTATTTTATTGTTCATACACAGGGTTAGATATACTGAGCACCATCCAATAGGAACATAGGGGAAGTATGTAGGACCCAATGAGGAAAGCATGTGACACTCATGCATGCTAATTACCCCCAGGTGCACCTTATTCATCTTCTAGTGTTTGCCCTTCTTCAGTAGCCAGTCAACAGCGTCAGGTTGAAAGCTGTCAGGAGCTGCTTGTTGCTGGCTTTGAAAGTGACTGGGATCCATGTGGATTCAGTCGGCTAGGAAGGATCGTCAGTTTCCCCAATGAATGGGTACTCACGGGATGCACCACGAGAAGGTCGATCCAATGCATCCAACCTTATTCATGCTCTCATATCACACACCTGCTTCTCATATCCAGCTCGAGCTCAAAGGCAAGTTACTAACCTATAAGGACCCAAGTTATGGTCTTATAAAGGGAGGTCATGTATCGGTCATGCACAAGAAACAGGAACCTTTAGGGTATGCTGTGTAAGGAGGCAGCTCCCTTACCCCTGAGCTCGGTGCCATCTCAGCCTACTGAGTCAAGGAGGGACATGTCTGCAGGCCAGGTCGGCCTTGGGGTCTACTTCCTCAAGACTCAATGTAGAAGTGAAAGGCCTCTACCCAGGTTGGGGTATCTGCACCTCCCACAGCCCACAAGATAGCCCAAAACACCTATCCCAGCACCCACCACCATATATTCAAATAAGTGGAAAGCAAAGACCACAACAGCACCACCTACTGGTCAATAATACCCAACACCATACATGCGAAAGCAAAGAGGTAGACAGTTAAACAGCATGACACATCACACAGAGAGAAGTAAATCAGATGAAATCCAAGAAATTCCAGATGCAGAGAGTCTATTAGAAACAGACTATAGAAAACTTATGAGAACTCTACAAGACTATAAGCAAGAGTTAAAAAAGAATTTTATTTTGGAATTTGATAAGAAGCTACAAAGCATAAAAGAACTCAAACAGAGTTCACTATGCAGTTAAGCAGCCTGGAGGAAAAATTTCAAACATAACTGCAAGGAATAGTGCAGTTCAATCTCAGGTAGAAAGCTTAGGAAATAGACTAACATGCAGAAGAAAGAATTTCCAATCTAGAAGACACAATTAGCCTACTCTTTCAATTCAAAGATGAGGGAGAGGAAAGGTTTAGAAAGAATGAAGCTACTCTCTGTGAAATTGCAGACTCCATAAAAAGGTCAATTATGTGAGTTATAGGGATACCTGGGGAAGTAGACTGGGTCATAGGTCCAGAGGTAATTTTCAGAGAAATTTTAGCTGAAAATTTCCCTCACCTAGGCAGTCCTCTGAACATACCTATTTTGGAGGCAGATCAATCGCCAGGTACATAAATCCAAAACAACCAACACCAAAGCACTTTATTTAAAATTACCAAAACTCAACAACAAGGAGAAAATTTTGCAGGCTGATAGGGAAAAGAAAGAAGTTACATACAAAGGAAGAATATCAGACTTTTATAAGGTTTTTCTTCACAAAGCCTAGAGGCAAGGAGAGAATAGAATGATATATTCAAGGCACTAAAGGAGAGGTAATTTCAGCCACAAATTTTATATCCTGCAAAAATTATCCTCCATGTATGAGGGATAAATAAAGCTATTCCCAAATATTCAAAAACTAAAGGAATTTTCCACAATCACCCCCACCTTACAAGAAATACTGGACTCTTACAGGAAAAGAGGAAGCAAAGGAACACACATTCTCAGGGAGATAAACAGCAGTAAGACTAGAAACAAAAACACAATAAAATAGGAACGAACAACAAGCAAATAGGGGAGGGAATTAAAAGACAAATAAGCCCTATCATATGTTTGTTAATGAAGATCAACTTAAAAAAAAGACTTTTCTAGATAAATAGTGCTAGTTATTACACACGTGGTAACCACAAGACAAAAAAGGGAAAAGAGATTTACAGAAACAAGAAAAATCAGTGAGGAATTCACTACAGAAACTCATCTACACAATAGGTTTGATAGAAACAAATGGGCGGATAGTCAACAATTTAAAATAAACTCAAAACTGTCTTGCTGTGCCATGGAGAAGAGAGAGAGAAGATCCGGAGCAAAGAGGGAACACAAATCTTTATTTGTGCTGGCACCTCAGAGTTGGGTGAGAGAGAAGCAGGTTGGGCCACATGGAGGCAGCAAAAAATGGCCGCCTCATGCAGTAACCTTTCCTGCGTCTGAACACCGAAGTGAAGAAGCCGGCAAGAGAGCGAGGTGCGGAAGAAGAAGGGCTTTTATGGGAGTAGCTCTCATGAGAATGGGAAGGGGGAAGAGTAACCAAAGCACTTCAACTATGGCGGGGAAATAGACAATGCCCTGAGGGCACAACATGGCAGAACAGGCGCTCCGAGAATGTCCCAACTCTTGCAGGAGCTAGCAATAGCCTGAATGGACAACATAGCAGATGTGACTGCATCTGCACAATTTCCCAGCACAAAACAAATATCAGAATGGACATAAGTTAACCACATATATCAATAAACACCTTAAATGTGAATGGCCTAAATTCAACTGTCAAAAGACTCAGAGTAGCTAAATGAACTAAAGAACAAGATCCATCCATTATACATCTTCAGAAAACACACATCCAAAGACAAGATAAACAGAAACTGAACATAGAGATTGGAACAAGATGTTCCCAGCTAATAACTCTCAAAAAAGGTCAGGGAAAGCCATTCTATTCTCTGATAATATAGACTTTCAGACAAGGAAACTAATCAAAGAAAGAGAAGGGCATTACGTAATGGTTAAAGGATCAATCCAACAAGAAGATATAACCATCATTAATATATATACCAAATGCAGGTGTCACAAAGCACAAGGACCAGTGTAAGATCCAGGTTCCAGCCCCTGGCTACCCACCTGCAGGGGTGTCGCTTAACAGATGGTGAAGCAGGTCTGTAGGTGTCTATCTTTCTCTTCCTATCTCTGTCTTTCCATCCTATTTCCATTTCTCTATGCAACAACAACAACATTAATAGTAACTACAACAATAAAACAACAAAGGCAACAAAAGGGAAGATATAGAGATAGATATATAGATATAGGTATAGAGATAGATATATAGATATAGGTGTAGGTATAGGTATAGGTATAGGTATAGATATAGATATAGATATAGATATAGATATAGATACAGATATATATGCCCCCAACTTAGGAACACCCAAATATATAAAACAAACACTTATTGAATTCAAAGGAGACATTGATAGCAATACAATAATGGGGAGATTTCAACACACCACTCACAGAAAAAGACAGAACATCTGAAAAAAAATCAATAGGGAAATAGTGAACTTAAATGAAACCATAAATGAGATGTACCTAAAAGATACATACAGAACTTTATATCCCAGAAGTAATGGATACACATTTTTCTCAAGTATACATGGAACATTTACAAGGATTGACTATATGCTGGGCCAAAAAGATAGCCTAAACAGATATGTAAATAATGAAATTTTAAAATGTATCCTCTCAGACCACAAAGACATGAAATCAGAAATCTACCCAAAAAGGAACAGAAATTTCCCCAGCCTGGAGACTAAACAATATGCTGCTGAACAATAAATGGGCCATTGAAGAGATCAAAAAAGAAATTAAGAACTACCTCAATACCAATATAAATGAACAAACCAGTAACCAGATCCCACGGGATGCAGCAAAAGCAGTGTCGAGAGGGAAGTTCATAGCAATACAGGCCCACATTAATAAACAGGAGAAATCACCAGTAAACCATCCAACAACCCACCTCCACCAAATAGAAGTGGAGCAAAAATAAGACCCAACAGTCAGAAGGAGACTGGAAATAGTCAAAATCAGAGTAGAAATCAGTGAAATAGAAAGCAAGAAGACCACTAGGAAGATTAATGAAACCACGAGCTGGTTCTTTGAAAGGATAAATAAAATAGATAAGCCACTAGCTACACTCACAAAGAGAAAAAGGGAGATTGCTATGGTAAAATCACTCAAAAATAAAAAAGGAGATATTACAACAAGTGAGGTAGAGATTCAAAAGATTATGCAAGAATATTACAGACATCTGTACGGAACCAAATTTGACAACTTAGAAGAAATGAACACATTCTTAGAGTCATACCCACTGCCAATCTTGACACAAGAGGAAGATAAACTTAACAGGCCAATCACTGGTAAAAAAAAAAAAAAAAAAAAAAAAAAAAACATTGAAACAGTAATCAAAAGCCTACCCAAGAACAAAAGCCCAGGTCCTGATGGCTATACTAATGAATTTTGCAGAACATTCAAAGAAGAACTAATACCCATCCTCCTCAAACTCTTCCAGAAAATAGAAAAAGAGGGAACACTCCCAAACACATTCTATGAGACTAACATCACACTGATCCACAAAGCAGGAAAGGACCCCACCAAAAAAGAAAACTATAGATTTATATCCCTGATGAATATTGATGTAAAGATCCTCAACAAAATATTAGCTAATCAAATACAACAACATATTAAGAGAATAATTCACCAAGATCAAGTGGGATTCATCCCTGGAAACATTGATGGTTCAACATCCATAAGTCAATAAACATAATCCACTATATCAGCAAATGGAACGATAACAGTCACAGGATTCTATGCAGAAAAAGCATTCAACAAGGTACAACACCCATTTATGATAAACGCCCTTAAGAAACTGGGAGTGAAAGGAAAACTCCTTAACATAATAAAGGATATATATGATAAACCCAAGGCTAACATCATAGTCAATGGGGAAAAATTGAAAACTTTTCCCCTAAAATCAAGAACTAGACATGGGTGCCCACTCTCACCATTTTTATTCAACGTAGTCCTAGAACTCCTTCCATAGCAATCAGACAAGAAAGAGATAACAAAGGAATCCAAAATTGGAAAGGATGGAGTTAAACTCTCATTATTTGCAGATAATATGGTGGTATACTAGAAGACCCCAGAAACTCTGCCAATAAACTACTGGAAATCGTCAATAAATTCAGGCTACAAAATACCCATAAATCCGTGGCATTTCTTTATGTAAAAGATAGGTCAGAAGAAATGAAATTGAAGGAAGCAATAACATTAACAATTGAACTCAAGAAGATCAAATATCTAGGAATAAATTTAACAAAGGATATAAAGGACCTTTTCAAGGAAAACTATAAGACACTGTTAAAAGAAATAGAGGATTTCTCAACAATTTGTTTGGCTTTGTATGTTAACTCTCTTTTCAGCCCCCAGGTTCCAGATGCCATCAGGATGCCGGCCAGGCTTCCCTGGACTGAAGACCCTACCAATGTGTCCTGGAGCTCCACTTCCCCAGAGACCCACCCTAATAGAGAAAGAGAGAGGCAGACTGGGAGTATGGATCGACCAGTCAATGCCCATGTTCAGTGGGGAAGCAATTACAGAAGCCAGACCTTCCATCTTCTGCAACCCACAACAACCCTGGGTCCATGCTCACAGAGGGATAGAGAATGGGAAAGCTATCAGGGGAGTGGATGGGATATGGAGATTGGGTGGTGGGAATTGTGTGAGTTGTACCCCTCCTACCCTATGGTCTTGTTGATTTATCCTTTCTTAAATAAAAAATAAATTTAAAAAAAAAAGAAATAGAGGACAACACAAAGAAATGGAAGAACATCCTCTGTTCATGAATTGGGAGAATAAATATCATTAAAATGTCAATTCTGCCAAAAGCAATCTATAGATTCAATGCAATCCCTATTAAAATTCCAATGATATATTTCAAGGAAATTGAAGATATTATTTAAAAATTTGTGTGGAACTCTAAAAAACCACTAATAGCAAAAACACTCCTAAGGAAAAAGAAGAAAAATGGAGGCATCACAATACCTGACTTCAGGTTATACTACAAAGCAGTAGTAATCAAAACAGTGTGGTACTGGAACAAAAAAATGGCTATATGGACCAATGGAATAAGATAGAGAGCCCAGAACTTAACCCATATATGTACAGACACCTCCTATATGACAAAGGGACCAAATCTCCCCATTGGGGAAAAGAAAGTCTCTTTAACAAATAGTGTTGACAGAATTGGACAGATACACATAGAAAAATGAAACTAGACCACCAATTAACACCATACACCAAAATTAACTCAAAATGAAGCAAAGATTTGGACCTTTGCTTATCAGACCTGAAAGTATAAAATACATAGGAGAACATATTGGTGAAATATTTCATGACATTAACACTAAAGACATATTTAGAGTCTTCACTCCATGGGCAAGGGAAACAAAAGCAAGATTGAACAAATGGGACTCTATCAAATTAAAAAGATTCCATACATCAAAAGGAAACTCCTAAGTATAAACAGGAAACCCAGCAAATGGGAGAACATATTTGAACACCATACTTCAGACAAGCACTTGATATCAAACATCTATAAAGAACTCATTCAGCTCAACAAAAAGAAAAATAACAACCCAATAAAAAAAACCGGGAAGAGGACATGCATAGATAGTTCTCCAAGGAAGAGATATGCCTATCCCACAGACATATGCAGAAATGCTCTAATTCACTCATCACCAGAGAAATGCAAACTGAAACCACATTGAGATACCACCTCACGCCTGTAAGAATGGCCTTCATCAACAACACAGGAGAAGATAAATGTTGGAAAGGCTATGGAGAGAAAGGAACTTTAATACACTGCTGGTGGGAATGCAAAATGGTACAACCATTATGGAGAACAGTATGGAGAATCCTTAAGCAAATGCAGATGGAAACACCTTACAACCCAGCAATCCCACTCCTAGGCATTTATCCAAAAGAGGTAATATCACTAATTCAAATATGGGATGTATGCACCCCCATGTTCATAGCCTCATTATCTACAATAGCAAAAATGTAGAAGCAACCAAAATATCCTTCCACAGATTACTGGTTAAAAAAGTTATGGGACGACAGGGAAGATGGCTGCCTGAGAAGTTGCTGACAGCGAGCGATCTGACGGCATCGTCGGCAACGGTAGGATTTTCTGCCTTTAGCAGGCCAGTTAATAAGGGGTGACACCAAAGAGTGGGTACAGTTTAATTTGGGTTAAGAATTAGAGTAAAGGTGACACGGACTAGCGGGGCTCCAGAATTCCCAGGGCGCCGGGCAAGGAGAGTGCGCCGGGCATTGTCCTCCGCCCGCCCAGGAAGGCGGCTCCTCTGCCGGTTGCAGAGCGCGGCGGCAGAGACCCGGAGAGAGCACTTTAGCTCGGGGGCTTCCTCTTGGGAAAATCCAGGGTCCACCGCGACCCTGAGAGCAGATCCAAAGACTTCTTGAGTATAGCTCTCATTGGATCAAAGGATTTGGAGCTAGTTTTCATTTTTGAGAAATCCTTTAAAAAAGTCTGGAGGGGGGGGGTTTCCCGGAAGATGGCGGACTTCGGAGAAGCGGCTAGCCTTTGAGCTCCGGACACATCTCGTGTAAACAATAGGATCTTCTGCCTTTAGCAGGCCAGCCAATAAGGGGCCACAGCGGTCATACCAAGGATGTGTCTAATTAATTTGGGTTAAGAATTAGAGTAGGGGAAAAAAAAAAATTCTTTTTTCTTCCTTTTAATTTTCAAGCATACATCCTTCCCGCCGCTCCCCCCGCCCCACCATAAACAGTGCCTGGGACCAGCTACTAGCAGGATACCCCATACCACCAAACAGGGTTTTTTTTGTTTTTTTCTTTTTCTTTTCTTTTCTTTTCTTTTCTTTTTTTTTTTTTTTTTTTTTTTTTTTTTTAAACTCACTGATACACATTTGGGAAGTTCCTCGCACTGCTCTTTAATTACAATCCTTCTTCTTATATTCTCCCTTTTCTCTCTCTTATCTCTCTCTATCTCTTTTTTATTTTTTATTATTACTATTTTTTTTTATCCTGTCATACACTTCTTTCTTCCTTGCCTTTCTGAATTTGTGAATTACTTTGGGGAAGAAATCTGACCCAGAGTGGACTTTCTATGTGTGTATCTCTGCTCTAGTTCCCTTTACACTCTTGTTACCCCTAGAATATACACTAGATAGTAGATTTGCATAAATGTCTATTCTTGCTATCCTCTCTTTCTTTTCTCTTTCTTCACTGGGATTTGGTTACTATTTTTTCACGGACTGGAGAAATTTTTTGGCTAACTGGTAATGATTAAACTCCTTCAATACTTACTTCAGTTGCTACTGTAATTCCGGAGATTGGTGAGTGCAATTGTCATAAAGGTATTTAGTACAGTGCTACTTGTGCTCACAACACAACAACTGAGGAACAACAGAGCATTAAAAAAAGAGAGAGAGAGAGAGAAACACATAAATAAAAAAATATGGGTAGATTAAAAACAAATAAAACTGCTACCCCAATGAATGAAGACAAGAGCCCAGAAGAAACCATAAATCAATCAGAAGTAACCATAGATAAGAAAAGTATGCAAGCAATAATAAACTTATTAATCACAGAAATGAAAACAACATTGGAGGAAAGGAATGGCAGTATTAGGGAAACAACAGTTGAGACCCCCAAGGAAAATACTGATTATCTTGAGACAATTAGAGAACTGAAAGCTGAAATAGCTGTAATGAAGAAAGAAGCTGAGGCAAGGGAAAGCAGACTAACAGAAGCAGAAAACAGAATTAGTCAGACAGAGGATGAGTTAGAGAAAACTAAGAAAGAGGTGAAAGAGCTTAAAAAGAGATTGAGAGACACTGAAAACAACAACAGAGACATATGGGATGATCTCAAAAGAAGTAACATTCGTATAATTGGCCTGCCAGAGGAAGAAAGAGAGGAAGGGGAAGCAAACATTCTAGAGGAAATAATACAAGAAAATTTCCCAGACCTGAATAACAGAAAGGATATCAGGGTGCAAGAGGCCCAGAGAGTACCAAACAGAATCAACCCAGACCTGAAAACACCAAGACACATCATAGTCACAATGAGAAGAAGTAAGGATAAAGAAAGGATCCTAAAGGCTGCAAGAGAGAAACAAAAAGTCACATACAGGGGAAAACCCATAAGACTTTCTGCAGATTTTTCCACTCAAACTCTAAAAGCGAGAAGGGAGTGGCAAGATATCTATCGAGCCCTGAATGAAAAAGGGTTTCAACCAAGGATAATATATCCTGCTAGACTTTCATTCAAGCTAGATGGAGGGATCAAAACCTTCTTAGACAAACAACAGTTAAAGGAGGCAACTATCACCAAGCCGGCCCTGAAAGAGGTACTAAAAGACCTCTTATAAACAAGAATATCACTATAATACTTGTAATATATCAGAGTAAACAAATCGTTTTTTAGAACAATGGCACTACAATACATTAAATCCATAATATCAATAAATGTCAATGGCTTAAACTCACCCATCAAAAGGCACAGGGTGGGGGGATGGATCAGAAAACATAACCCAACCATATGCTGCTTGCAAGAATCCCATCTGTCACAACAAGATAAACACAGACTTAAAGTGAAAGGATGGAAAACTATCATACAGGCTAACGGTCCACAAAAAAGGGCAGGAACAGCCATTCTCATCTCAGACACGATAGATTTTAAATTAAATAAAGTAATAAAAGATAGGCAAGGACATTACATAATGATTAGAGGATCAATCAGCCAAGAAGACTTAACAATTATTAACATCTATGCACCCAACGAGGGACCATCTAAATACATTAAACACCTACTGAAAGAATTTCAAAAATACATCAATAGTAATACAATAATAGTGGGAGACTTCAATACCCCACTCTCACACTTAGACAGATCAACAAAGCAGAGAACCAATAAAGATACAAGAGAATTGAATGAAGAGATCGACAGACTAGACCTCTTGGACATTTTCAGACTCCTCCACCCCAAAAAACTGGAATACACCTTCTTTTCAAATCCACATAACACATACTCAAGGATAGACCACATGTTAGGCCACAAAGACAGCATCAATAAATTCAAGAGCATTGAAATCATCCCAAGTATCTTCACAGACCACAGTGGAGTAAAACTAACTTTTAACAACAAACGGAAAATCATTAAAAGACATAGAATTTGGAAACTAAACAACATGCTCCTTAAGAACCACTGGGTCAGACACTCACTCAAACAGGAAATTCAAATGTTCCTGGAAACTAATGAAAATGAAGACACAACCTATCAAAATATTTGGGACACAGCGAAAGCAGTACTGAGAGGGAAACTTATAGCCATACAATCACATATTAAACACCAAGAAGAAGCCCAAATGAACGACCTTACTAGACACCTCAAGGACTTAGAGGAAGAGGAACAAAGGAACCCTAAAGCAACCAGAAGGACAGAAATCACTAAAGTTAGAGCAGAAATAAACAACATCGAAAATAAAAGAACCATACAAAAGATCAATGAAGCCAAATGTTGGTTCTTTGAAAGATTAAACAAAATTGACAAACCCCTAGCCAGACTCACCAAACAAAAAAGAGAGAAGACTCAAATTAATAGAATTGTAAACGATGCAGGAGATATCACAACTGACACCACAGAAATCCAGAGAATTCTGCGAAACTTCTATAAAGAACTATATGCCACCAAGCTAGAGAATCTGGAAGAAATGGAACAATTCCTAGAAACCTATGCACTTCCAAAACTGAACCAAGAAGAACTACAAAATCTAAATGCACCAATCACAGACAAAGAAATTGAAACCGTTATTAAGAATCTCCCCAACAACAAAAGTCCTGGACCAGATGGCTTCACAAATGAATTCTACAAAACTTTCAGGAAACAGTTAATACCCATACTTCTTAAGCTATTCCATAAGATTGAAGAAACAGGAATACTCCCTTCCACCTTTTATGAAGCCAACATCACCCTGATACCAAAAGCTGATAGGGACAGAACAAAAAAGGAAAACTACAGACCAATATCTCTAATGAACATAGATGCCAAAATATTAAACAAGATCTTGGCCAACCGGATACAGCAACACATCAAAAAGATTGTTCATCATGACCAAGTGGGATTCATCCCAGGAATGCAAGGCTGGTTCAACATCCGTAAATCAATCAATGTCATTCATCACATCAATAAAAGCAAAGCCAAAAACCACATGATTATCTCAATAGATGCAGAGAAAGCCTTTGACAAAATCCAACACCCATTCATGCTCAAAACTCTACAGAAAATGGGAATAGATGGGAAATTCCTCAAGATAGTGGAGTCTATATATAGCAAACCTACAGCCAACATCATACTCAATGGAGAGAAGCTGAAAGCATTCCCCCTCAGATCGGGGACTAGACAGGGCTGTCCACTGTCACCGTTACTCTTCAACATAGTATTGGAAGTTCTTGCCATAGCAATCAGGCAAGAGAAAGAAATCAAAGGGATACAGATTGGAAGGGAAGAAGTCAAGCTCTCACTATTTGCAGATGATATGATAGTATACATAGAAAGACCTAAAGAATCCAGTAGAAAATTACTGGAAGTTGTTAGGCAATATAGCAAGGTATCAGGCTACAAAATCAATGTACAAAAATCAGTGGCATTTCTTTATGCAAACACTAAATCTGAAGAAGAAGACATCCAGAAATCACTCCCATTTACTGTTTCAGCAAAATCAATCAAATACCTAGGAATAAAGTTGACCAAAGAAGTGAAAGACTTGTATACTGAAAACTATGAGTCGCTACTCAAGGAGATAGAAACTGATACCAAGAAATGGAAAGATATCCCATGCTCATGGATTGGAAGAATAAATATCATCAAAATGAATATTCTCCCCAGAGCCATATACAAATTTAATGCAATACCCATCAAAGTTCCACCAGGCTTCTTTAAGAGAATAGGACAAACGCTACAATCATTTATCTGGAACCTGAAAACACCTAGAATTGCCAAAACCATCTTAAGGAAAAGAAACAGAAATGGAGGCATCACACTCCCAGACCTTAAACTATATTATAAAGCCATCATCATCAAAACAGCATGGTACTGGAACAAAAATAGGCATACAGACCAGTGGAACAGAATTGAAAGCCCAGAAGTAAATCCCAACACCTATGGGCATCTAATCTTTGATAAGGGGGCCCAAAGGATTAAATGGAAAAAGGAGGCTCTCTTCAATAATTGGTGCTGGAAAAACTGGGTTGAAACATGCAGAAGAATGAAATTGAACCACTTTATCTCACCAGAAACAAAAATCAACTCCAAATGGATCAAAGACCTAGATGTCAGACCAGAAACAATCAAATACTTAGAGGAAAACATTGGTAAAACACTTTCCCACCTACACCTCAAGGACATCTTTGATGAATCAAACCCAATTGCAAGGAAGACCAAAGCAGAAACAAACCAATGGGACTACATCAAATTGAAAAGCTTCTGCACATCCAAAGAAACTATTAAACAAACAGAGAGACCCCTCACAGAATGGGAGAAGATCTTCACATGCCAGACATCAGACAAGAAACTAATCACCAAAATATATAAAGAGCTCAGCAAACTTAGCACCAAAAAAGCAAATGACCCCATCCAAAAATGGGCAGAGGAAATGAACAAAACATTCACCACAGAGGAGATCCAAAAGGCTAACAAACATATGAAAAACTGCTCTAGGTCACTGATTATCAGAGAAATGCAAATCAAGACAACACTAAGATACCACCTCACTCCTGTAAGAATGGCATACATCAAAAAGGACAGCAGCAACAAATGCTGGAGAGGATGTGGGGACAGAGGAACCCTTTTACATTGCTGGTGGGAATGTAAATTGGTACAGCCTTTGTGGAGAGCAGTCTGGAAAACTCTCAGAAGGCTAGACATGGACCTTCCATATGACCCAATAATTCCTCTCCTGGGGTTATACCCCAAGGACTCCATAACACCCAACCAAAAAGAGGTGTGTACTCCTATGTTCATAGCAGCACAATTCATAATAGCTAAAACCTGGAAGCAACCCAGGTGCCCAACACCAGATGAGTGGCTGAGAAAGCTGTGGTATATATACACAATGGAATACTATGCAGCTATCAAGAACAATGAACCCACCTTCTCTGACCCATCTTGGACAGAGCTAGAAGGAATTATGTTAAGTGAACTAAGTCAGAAAGATAAAGATGAGTATGGGATGATCCCACTCATCAACAGAAGCTGACTAAGAAGATCTGAAAGGGAAACTAAAAGCAGGACCTGATCAAATTGTAAGTAGGGCACCAAAGTAAAAACCCAGTGGTGAGGGGTAGGCATGTAGCTTCCTGGGCCAGTGGGGGGTGGGAGTGGGCGGGAGGGATGGGTCACAGTCCTTAGGTGGTGGGAATGGTGTTTATGTACACTCCTAGCAAAATGTAGACATATAAATCAGTAGCTAATTAATATGAGAAGGGGAAATCAATTGTATGTCTCAAAGTTTCTCAAAAGACAAACTGAATCTTTTTAATATATAGGCTATGTATTTGATATGTGGACTCTCTCAAAAGCCTAGACCAAGTAGATTAGAAGCTTCCAATAGCACAGCTATATACAAGATACTGGGTACTGTCCAGCAAACCATAACAAAGGGACTTTTCAAAGTTAACCCAATTAACAAATAATGTGATGATAATATTAACTATTGAGTGTCTTTTTGAACCCTAAGACAGCAGGAACCTCACATCTTCACTATAGAGCCCCTACTTCCCCCAGTTCTGGAACCCTTGGATAGGGCCCACTTTCCCGTATGCATCTCCCAATCCAAACCAAATAACATTGCATCTGCCGATCACAACCTAACCAAGGCAACGATTGCTACCTCAACATGCTTCACCTCAGAATGTATCCAGAGACTTCACGTGTGGAATGACAACCCTTCAGCTTCATTACTCGGGTGAGACCTTTCCTTTAATAGTACACTCTAATTTCATCTCAGGTAGTTCACTTTCCAACAAAGTCCCATAACCTAGATATACACCAGTTTCTGTGAGAGAGAGCTTATGTGCACACGTATCCATAAACTACTGCAAAATATATACCTGAAAGCAGGACTACACTAGAGTTTGCAGTGAGTACCTCCCTAACACTTCCTCTCCACTATTCCAAGCTTGGGATCCATGATTGCTCAACAAATTGTTTGGCTTCATATGTTAACTCTGTTTTCAATCACCAGGTTCCAGATGCCACCAGGATGCTGGCTAGGCTTCCCTGGATTGAAGACCCCACCAATGTGTCGTGGAGCTCAGCTTCCCCAGAGTCACACCCTACTAGGGAAAGAGAGAGGCAGACTGGGGGTATGGACCGACCAGTCAACGCCCATGTTCAGCGGTGAAGCAATTACAGAAGCCAGACCTTCTACCTTCTGCATCCCTCAACGACCCTGGGTCCATGCTCCCAGAGGGATAGAGAGTGGGAGGGCTATCAGGGGAGGGGGTGGGTTATGGGGATTGGGTGTTGGGAATTGTGTGGAGTTGTACCCCTCCTACCTTATGCTTTTGTTCACTAATCCTTTCTTAAATAAAAAATTAAAAAAAAAAAAAAAAAAAAAAAAAAGTTATGGGACATATACTCAATGGAATACTACTCAACAATAAAAAAAAATGGTATTACATCCTTTGGGATAAAATGGATGAATCTTGAGATCATTATGCTTAGTGAAATAAGCAAGGAGGTAAAGGAAAACTACAGGAATGGTCTCACTCATATGTGGAATTTAGAGAACTGAACACACATACATAATAAACAACCAGACACAATACAGCCCATATTTAAAATGGGAAAACTATAGTGGTTACCTAGTGGGGGGGCACTGACTTTCGGTGGCAGGGAAGATGTGAAACTCTAGTCTATCACTATTTAGTCCTATTAATAGCAATACATGTGGGAGGGGTGGATAGATTTAATATTTCAAATAGCCCTAAGTACAAATACTAGTTTTTGCTAATATTTATCTTAGATTTGCAAAATTATCAAACTCTGATAAGGGAATTAATTATTTATGGATCTCTGAAAATCTGTCTGAAAATATAGCTCTGCAAACATCTAAATCAACTATAGCTTTAGGCCAGACAGGTCAAGAGCTTTTGACCTTGTAAGTATTTAAAATACAAAGAGGTTCAGATACCACTCAAAGCGTTCAAATCATAGTGAAGTCAAATATACTAACATAGATACTAAACCCCACAACTAACCTGGCTATAATAATTAATTATTGATATTTTAACTCTCTCTAAGACTATAAGAAGCCCCTTGCTTCCTTTTTAAGATCTTCATTTCTCCTAGTCCTGGTACCTCTAGTATATGCCCATACTTCTTGAAATTCCTTCTCTATGATTCCTTTCCACCCTACCAAATTTTTCAACTTCAACCAAATTGCTACTGATGCTGCCACCCCACATTATGCTGCTATTGAAATCCTACTGTGGACTGCAACCACATAGAAATAGCAACCTGAGATGCATACGGGAAAGTGGGCCCTATCCAAGGGTTCCAGGACTGGGGGAAGTAGGGGCTCTATAGTGAAGATGTGAGGTTCCTGCTGTCTTAGGGTTCAAAAAGACACTCAATATTATTAATATTATCATCACATTATTTGTTAATTGGGTTAACTTTGAAAAGTCCCTTTGTTATGGTTTGCTGGACAGTACCCAGTATCTTGTATATAGCTGTGCTATTGGAAGCTTCTAATCTACTTGGTCTAGGCTTTTGAGAGAGTCCGCATATCAAATACGTATGCATCTCCCAATCCAAACCAAATAACATTGCATCTGCCGATCACAACCTAACCAAGGCAACGATTGCTACCTCAACATGCTTCACCTCAGAATGTATCCAGAGACTTCACGTGTGGAATGACAACCCTTCAGCTTCATTACTCGGGTGAGACCTTTCCTTTAATAGTACACTCTAATTTCATCTCAGGTAGTTCACTTTCTAACAAAGTCCCATAACCTAGATATACACCAGTTTCTGTGAGAGAGAGCTTATGTGCACACGTATCCATAAACTACTGCAAAATATATACCTGAAAGCAGGACTACACTAGAGTTTGCAGTGAGTACCTCCCTAACACTTCCTCTCCACTATTCCAAGCTTGGGATCCATGATTGCTCAACAAATTGTTTGGCTTCATATGTTAACTCTGTTTTCAATCACCAGGTTCCAGATGCCACCAGAATGCTGGCTAGGCTTCCCTGGATTGAAGACCCCACCAATGTGTCCTGGAGCTCAGCTTCCCCAGAGTCACACCCTACTAGGGAAAGAGAGAGGCAGACTGGGGGTATGGACCGACCAGTCAACGCCCATGTTCAGCGGGGAAGCAATTACAGAAACCAGACCTTCTACCTTCTGCATCCCTCAATGACCCTGGGTCCATGCTCCCAGAGGGATAGAGAATGGGAAAGCTATCAGGGGAGGGGGTGGGTTATGGGGATTGGGTGTTGGGAATTGTGTGGAGTTGTACCCCTCCTACCTTATGCTTTTGTTCACTAATCCTTTCTTAAATAAAAAATTAAAAAAAAAAAAAAAGAAAAGAAATAGCAACCTGAGAAGTCAACCTTGCAACTCTTCAAATCTGGTAAGATCTTTCCTAACACACGGGACTACCTACATCCAAGTTAGATAGCACATAGTTTTAACTAAGTAACAGGTACCAGACTAGGCTAGGGTTTAGGGCACTGGATATAGGTGTACACTTATCCATAAACATGGGGCAATCATATAACTCAAAGTCAAAGTGTTTAATAATAGTTTGAGTGCCTAAAGAAGGCATCATAAATCCTGTAATTGATTCAATTTAGACCAAATAAGTAGTACAGCCTAGCAGAAAGGCCCAAAGGAGACAGATCCCCAAAACCTAACTCTGATTGGGCTCAACAAATGATACTCAATACTTAAACAACTAGGAGAAAAATCTAAGATACTTAGAGAAAGGACTACAAAAGTTGGATAAGGGCAAGAGATTGGCACACTTATTAATGGCCTCTTTGGTAATATCACACCATCTGATGAGCTGGAGTCCTAGTTAGGGAATCCTTAGGTTCCCATACACATATGATGGGCCTTGACCTCTAAAGGGTCCATCTCCACTACCACAGGTTGCTTCCATAAGGAACAGCATCTTGTGGGCCTTCTCAGGACCTTGGCTCTACCATAAAGCAATGATGGTAGGGATAGCCCTAGTCTCTGAAGAGAGGCTGGGGGTATCCTACCCTGTAACTTGAACAAAACTGGTCCTGAAATGAGTGCAGCCTGCAATGTTCCTCGGTTGTGACCATGACATATAAGCTCAGACCAATAGGGACTTAGATATTACATAGTCTCAGGCACTAAATATAAATATGCATTTACATATGTGCCCTGGAGAATGTGGATGGAGGTAATTAGTTCATTTTAGCCACAATTTTTTTTTTTAATAAGGATGGGAGCTACTCCCTTCCCTAATCCAACTTTCTAGCCCTTTTCTCCACTCTGACAGTATTCTAATCCAACCTCAGGCCAGCCACCAAACTCAACCAAAATTACTATAGTTGTATGCCCCCAGGAACATGCGTAAAATGGTTCTCCTAGCTTTCTTCTACCCTAAAATCCCTAATCTCATCTGCTCTGATCCTACTTTCTGGTTCCTGTTCATTAACCATCTTGTCTCAATTTAGGTCATGCCACTTTCCAGACACCAGACTGAAGATGTAACCATGACTCCACACTGACTTTTCTGGGCAGATGACCTCACCAATATGTCCTGGACCCTCACCTCTCCAGAGCTCTGGTCCACTAGGGAAAGATAGAAACAGGTTGGGGGTATCGATCTACCTGTCAATGCCCATGCTTTGCAGAGAAGCAGCTACAGAAGCCAGAAATCCTACCTTCTGCTCCCCATAAACAACCTTGGTCCATACTCCCAGTGGGGGAGAAATGATAGGATGGAAATAAGAGAATTCTATACTCCAGCTCCATCAGCACCCAGAAAGAGAAAATAAAAGGAGAGGGAGGTAGTTATGATGCCATGAGTGACTTATAGGGAAAGAAAAGAGTGAATCAGGAAAAGCAGAGGCAACTATGTATAAATGTGGACAGATGGTTGTAGAGAAGATGGTTGGCCCATGTCTAAAATTTTAGGGGAACTGTGGTGGATAGCAGTGGGGAGAGTGAAGACTAAGAATTCTGGTGGTGGGAATGGTATAGACTCAAACACCTGTCAATATGTAATTCTGTAATATAAAAATATAAAAAGTAAAAAAAAATAAGAAGAAAGAAAGAAAGAAAGTTAATGTAAGGGATTTTAAAAAAAGAATGTCAATATATCAGGGGCTAGGCTGCGGCACTACTGATTAAGTGCTCCTCACATTACAGTTCATAAGGACCCAAGTTCAAGCCCCTGGTCCCCACCTGCAGGGGGAAGCTTCACAAGTAGTGAAATAGAGCTACAGGTGTCTCTCTGATTTTCTCCCTCTCCCCTTTCAATTTCTCTCTGTCTCTATCCAATAGTAAATGAATAAATAATTTTTTTAAAAAAGAATGTCAATATATTAACCTCAAATAGACTCTGGGTGATAGTTACGAAGTTCTATCCCTCACAACTGGTGAACTGTCTTTGCACCATTCACAATCTGCTATTCTGTGATAAAACTTGTGCCCTGATATCTAATAGAGCTCTGATCACAAACTCATCATTCTAACATTGATCATAATATATTGGCTTATGTACTAGCATATAACTAGTTAATCTTGCATCTGATTACTATCTGGAATTAATGCATGAAATTTATCTCTAGGTTTGGGGTACTGGATTCTGTTACCAAGTAATAAGTAACATGACATAGTTGTACCCTGTCTTGCCACCTCAAAAGTCCTCTAAGCACAACCAGAAGCCAAGTTTGAATTTGCTCATCTTATATCAACAGACCTCAGATGTTTGTGAGACTACCAGAGGTGAGGAACGTAGTCCATGGACTACAGTTCCTTGAAATCATTTGATCTGGTCCTATCAAAACAACTGCAAGTGGGACTCAAATTTCAGTAGATCTAGGTAGATGTAAATTTTTTTTTCCTTCCATAGGGCTAACTTTTAAGGTGTTAATTTTTTTATAGCACATGGATGATTCTTTTTTTTTTATTTATTTAAGAAAGGATTAATTAACAAAACCATAGGGTAGGAGGGGTACAACTCCACACAATTCCCACCACCCAATCTCCATATCCCAACCCCTCCCCTGATAGATTTCCCATTCTCTATCCCTCTGGGAGCATGGACTCAGGGTCATTGTGGGTTGCAGAAGGTAGAAGGTCTGGCTTCTGTAATTGCTTCCCCGCTGAACATGGGCGTTGACTGGTCGGTCCATACTCCCAGTCTGCCTCTGTCTTTCCCTATTAGGGTGGGTCTCTGGGAAAGCTGAGCTCCAGGACACATTGGTGGGGTCTTCAGTCCAGGGAAGCCTGGCCAGCATCCTGATGGCATCTGGAACCTGGGGGCTGAAAAGAGAGTTAACATATGAAGCCAAACAAATTGTTGAGCAATCATGGAGCCAAAACTTGGAACAGTGGAGAAGTGTTAGAGGGGTACTCACTGCAAACTCTAGTGTACTTCTGCTTTCAGGTATATATTTTGCAGTAGTTTATGGATATGTGTGAACATATGCTCTCTGTCACAGAAACTGGTGTATATCTAGGTTTTGGGACTTTGTTAGAAAGTGAACCACCTGACATGGAATTAGAGTATACTATGAAAGGAAAGGTCTCACCCGAGTAATGAAGCTGAAGGGTTGTCATTCCACACATGAAGTCTCTGGACACAGTCTGAAGTGAAGCATGTTGAGGTGGCAATCGTTGCGTTGGGTAGGTTGTGATCGGAAGATGCAATATTATTTGATATGGATTGGGAGAGGCATACGGGAAAGTGGGCCCTATCCAAGGGTTCCGGGACTGGGGGAAGTAGAGGCTCTATAGTGGAGATGTAAGATTCCTGCTGTCTTATGGTTCAGAATGACAATCGATAGTTAATGTTATCATCACATTATTTGGTAACTGGATTAACTTTGAAAAGTCCTTTTGTTTGTATGATACCCAACCAAAAAGAGGTGTGTACTCCTATGTTCATAGCAGCACAGTTCATAATAGCTAAAACCTGGAAGCAACCCAGGTGCGCAACAACAGATGAGTGGCTGAGAAAGCTGTGGTATTTATACACAATGGAATACTATGCAGCTCTCAAGAACAATGAACCCACCTTCTCTGACCCATCTTGGACAGAGCTAGAAGGAATTATGTTAAGTGAGCTAAGTCAGAAAGATAAAGATGAGTATGGGATGATCCCACTCATCAACAGAAGTTGAGTAAGAAGATCTGAAAGGGAAACTAAAAGCAGGACCTGACCAAATTGTAAGTAGGGCACCAAAGTAAAAACCCTGTGGTGAGGGGTAGACATGCAGCTTCCTGGGCCAGTGGGGGGTGGGAATGGGTGGGGGGGATGGGTCACAGTCTTTTGGTGGTGGGAATGGTGTTTATATACACTCCTAGTAAAATGTAGTCATATAAATCACTAGTTAATTAATATGAGAGGGGGAAAATTAATTGTATGTCTCGAAGTTTTTCAAAACACAAACTGAATCTTTTTAATATATAGGCTGTGTAATTGATATGCAGACTCTCAAAAGCCTAGACCAAGTAGATCAGAAGCAACCAATAGCACAGCTATGTACAAGATACTGGGTACTGTACAGCAAACCATGGATGATTGTATAAAGGTCCTTGGCAGAAAAAAGGTTCCCCAACTACCCTATACCCCACCCCACAGGAAATGCCATGAGTAGGAACAAGTTAGTTTGGGGGCTATTTTTCTTAGTCTCCTTAACTTTAATTCAGTCAGTTTTGGGTTCCTAGCTTGTCAAATGGTGCTAAGAACAGTGACACTTAAAGTACAAGCCATCTGTGACATATAACTCAACATTATTTAGAATATCTAAGCTTTTTAAAAAAATTTCTTTGTCTCCCTACTTCTATTTTTCCTGTGTAATTTCAGTTCTATCATAATTAGTGAAGATTATTTTCCTTGAAAGGTAAATAAAAGAGGGAAAAGTAATTGAAGAGTTCTGCATTTGTTGTTTTTCTCTTTTCTTTTAGTCTTATATTACTAACCCTTATGATGAGACCTTGTTTCACTTGTTCACTAAAACAAATGGAGGAAGAAAAGTAGAGTGGTGAGTGAATTGAAATGGAATACTGAAAAATAGAAAGGAGTTTGAGAAAAATAAATAAATAAAAGTAAGCAGATGGGACAAATAGGAAACAAATAGCAAGATGGAAGAAGTAAGCGAACCATATCAATAATTATATTAAGTGCATATGGTCTAAAACAATTAAAATCAAAGAATGACAGTCTGTTTAAATAAGCAAAACTTAATTAGATGATATCTATAAGAAGCAGCTGTCTATAAGAATTTGAAAAATAAAGATTAAGAAAGATCAAAATATATATTATATAATCATTAATCATAGGAAACCTAGTATGACTATATTAATATCAGACAGAGGCTACTATAAGACAAGAATGAACAGAAATATAAAATACAGAAAGTCATAAAACCAGTTTTATTGAGCAGCTGTGTTTCTCTCCTCTCTTCTCCTCTCCCGCTAGGAATACGAAAGGAGATCACCCTGGACCGCAACAAGACAGGACTAGAATGATTTCAGGAACCCACTGAATCACCAGTAAGTACAAACACGTGTGGCTCATGGACAGAGAGGAGCCTAAGGAGAGATTGAGTGGCTGGTAACTGTCCAGCAGTTTACCAGTTGAGGCACCTCCTCCAGTCTGTTTTAACAGCAAAAAGACTACTGAAGGGAGGAAAGGACTCCCCTAAGACTCACCAAATGAAATTGTGAATCTCCATTACTACAGCCCTCAGAGGCTGGAGCAACAGGGTGTAGGCCCTGTGCTGACATCAGGGAACAGAGAACTAACCCGGAAACTCAGGAGAAGATCTACACCTCGGTGGCCTAGCGGTGGGGTTGTGTAGTGGGAGCCTTTCCACATTGTGTTCCTGATGAGAACATAGTGAATAATTGCCTCAGAACCTACTGACTATAAACAGAATGTGTTTAGAAACTCGCAGGGCCCAACAGTGCTGCCCGGCTTGGCAGAGAAGTTCAATTGAGCCCAGGACTTGGGGTGTGGGAGTCTCTTTGCATAACCACTATGGTATCTCTCCCCTACTCTGATTTATCTTTTGGTCAGAAGTGAGATATTAAGCTAAGAAGCCTACTTAGAGTTTAAAAGCCCTCAGGCTCCCATAGACTACAGGGAAGAAAAAAAAATAAGAACAAAAGAGGCTTTCAAAGCCACTGTTCTAGAACTCAGGGATTAAGATAACATTGAAAGGACTGTTAATTTCCACAACTGTGAACTCTTTAAAGTACCTTACTTAGACACAAGTCATTCCAGGCAAGAGTGATCAGTAATTTGAAAAGTACTGAGGGAGGGACCTCATAACATACTAAATAGAATGGTTAAACCAATGAGAATAAATATTGGAGAAATGAACCAGGACAAGAGTCCAGCTAAAAGGCTTTTTGAAGCACAAAATAATGAGGTCAACATCCAAACACTAGTTAAGGAAATAATCATAAGAGTGAGTAAAGAATTTGAAAATATTGTCATCAGAAATGCAGAAACAACAAATGAGACCCTGGAAGAAAATGCTAATTATGTCAAGGTTATGAAAGAATTGAAAGCTGAAATAGCTGAGCTAATAACACAACTAGCTGAACATGCTAAAACAGTATCAGAACAGGGTAACAAAACAGATGAACTTCAGAGAACAGTAGAGGAGAGAGAGAATAGAATAAATGAGGCTGAAGACAGAATTAGCAAGATGGAGGACAAATCAGAGATGACTAAAAAAAGAAGTAAGAGATCTCAAAAAGAGATTAAGAGATATTGAAAGCAACAACAGAGATCTATGGGATGTTTTCAAAAGAAATAATATATGCATTATTGGTTTATCAGAGGAAGAAAAAGAGGGAGGGGAAGAAAGCATTCTTCAGGACATAATAGCTGAGAACGTCTCTAGTCTAGACAACATCAAAGACATAAAGGATCAAGAAGCCCAGAGGGTCCCAAACAGAATTAACCTAGACTTAAACACATCAAGACACATCCTATATAGAATGGAAAGGACTAAGGATAAAGAAAGGATCTTGAAGGCTGCAAGAGAAAAGCAAAAAGTCACCTACAAAGGAAAACCCTTAAGATTAGCAGACTTCTCCACACAAACATTAAAGGCCATAAGAGAATGGCAAGATATCTATCAAGTGCTCAATGACAAAGCCTTTCAACCAAGACTAATGTTTCCTGATAGACTGTCATTCAGACTAGATGGAGGCTTAAAAACCTTCTCAGACAAGCAACAGTTGAAAGAATCAACTATCACCAAGCCTGCCCTGAAACAAGTTCTGAAAGGTTGCCTATAAACAGTCAGACAACAGTAAATATGCCATATATCAGGACACTCTAAAAATCTACAAGAATGGTGTTAAAATATCTTCAATAAATGTCAATGGCATGAATTCACCTATTAAAAGGCACAGAGTAGGGAGATGGATCAGAAAACACAACCCAACAATATGCTGTCTACAGGAAATCCACCTAACTCAACAAGAAAAACACAGATGAAAAGTGAAAGGATGGAAAACTATCATACAAGCCAACGACCCACAAAAAAGGGCAGGAAGAGCTATTCTCATATCTGACATGACAGACTTTAAAATAAGTAAATTTAAAAAGATAGGAATGGACACTACTTAATGCTCAGAGGATTAGTCAATCAAGAGGACTTAACAATTATTAGCATCTATGCATCCACTGAGAAGCCATACAAATACATCAAACATCTACTGAAAGAGCTATAGCAATATATTAACAGCAACACAGTCATAGTAGGGGACTTCAACACCCCACTTTCTCAACTTGACAGATCATCCAGGCAGAAAATCAATAAAGAAATGAGTGAGCTAAATGAAGAGATAGGTAAACTAGAACTATTGGACATTTTCAGAGTCATTCATCCCAAGAAACTGGAATACATATTCTACTCAAGTCCACATGGGTCATTCTCAAGGATAGACCATATGTTAGACCACAAAGACAGCATTAGCAAATTCAAGAGCATTGAAATCATCCCAAGCTTCTTCTCAGACCACAGTGGAATTAAACTAACACTTAACAATCAACAAAAGATTAGTAATAATCCCAAAATGTGGAAACTCAACAATACACTACTTAACAACTTCTGGGTCAAAGAGAAAATAAAAGAAGAAATCAAAATGTTTCAAGAGTTCAATGAAAATGAAGACATGAGCTATCAAAATATTTGGGACACAACTAAGGCAGTACTGAGAGGGAAGTTCAGAGCCATACAAGCACACATTAGGAAACAAGAAAAAGCACAAATAAACAGCCTGATTGCACATCCTAAAGACCTAGAAGAAGAAGAACAAAGGAACCCTAAAGCAACCAGAAGAACAAAAATGACTAAAGTTAGGGCAGAAATCAATAGCATTTGAAAATAAGAAAACCATACAAAAGATCAACGAAAGTAAATGTTGGTTCTTCGAAAGAGTGAACAAAATCGACAAACTTTTAGTCACACTCAAAAATAAAAAAGGGAGAACACCTAAATAAATCAGATCATAAATGAAAAAGTAGATATCACAACAGACACCGCAGAAATTCAGCATCATGTGAGGCTTCTATGAACAACTATATTCCACCAAGCTAGAGAGCCTGGAAGAAATGGACAATTTCCTAGATACCTATGAACTTCCAAAATTAAGTAAAGAGGAAGTAGATAGCATGATCAGGCCCATCACAGCTCATGAAATTAAAACAGTTGTCAAATAATTCCCAATAATTAAAGCCCTGGACCAGATGGTTTTACTAATGAATTCTATAAAACCTTCAAAGAACTAATACCTCTACTTTTAAGAGTCTTCCAGAAGATTGAAGACACTGGAATACTCCCAGCTTCTATGAAGCAAACATCACTCTGATGCCAAAAGCAGACAGGGACACCACCAAAAAAGAAAACTACCCACCAATATCTCTGATGAACATAGATGCTAAAATATTGAACAAAATTCTAGACAACCAGATACAGTAGTATATTAAAAAGATTGTTCATCATAACCAAGTGGGGTTTATCCCAAGCATGCAAGGTTGGTTTAATATATGTAAATCAATCGTGATCCACCAAATCAAAAAAGCAAGACCAACAACCACATGGTCATATCAATAGGTACAGAAAAAGCCTTTGACAAAATACAACATCCCTTCATGATCAAAATGCTACAAAAAATGGGAATACATGGAAAATTCCTGACGATAGTGGAGTCTGTATACAGCAAACCCACATCCAACATCATACTCAATGGTCAAAAACTGGAAGCATTTCCCCGGAGATCAGGTACTAGAAAGGGATGCCCACTATCACCATTACTATTCAACACAGTGTTGGGAGTTCTTGTTCCTGGTTAGGCAGGAGCAAAGAACTAAAGGGATACAGATTAGAAGAGAAGAAGTCAAACTCTCCAATTTGCAGATGATATGATAGTATACACAGAAAAACCTAAGGAATCCAGCAAGAAGCTTTTGGAAATCATCAGGCAATATAGTAAGGTGTCAGGCTGCAAAATTAACATTCAAAAGTCAGTGGCACGCCTCTATGCAAACTCTAAGTCAGAAGAAGATGAAATCCAGAAATCAATTCCTTTTGCTATAGCAGCATAAACAATAAAATATCTAGGAATAAACACAACCAAAGAAGTAAAAGACATGTATACTGAAAATTATGAGTCACTACTCAAGGAAATTAAAAAAGAAGTGAAAATATATTCCCTGTTCATGGGCTGGAAGAATTAACATCATCAAAATGAATATACTACCCAGAGCCATCTACAAATTTAATGCTATCCCCATCAAAATCCCAACCACATTTTTTTTATGAGAATAGAACAAATGCTACAAAATTTGATCTGGAACCAGAAAAGATCTAGAATTGCCAAAACAATCTTAAGAAAAAAGAACAGAACTGGAGGCATCACACTCCCAAATCTCAAATTGTACTATAGGCCATTGTCATCAAAACTGCTTGGTATTGGAACATGAATAGACACACTGACAAATGAAATAGAATTGAGAGCCTGGAAGTAAGCCCCCACACCTAGGGACATCTAATCTTTGAAACTTTGACAAAGGTTCCCAGACTATTAAATGGGGAAAGCAGAGTCTCTTCAATAAATGGTGTTGTGAAAAATGGGTTGAAGCATGCAGAAGAATGAAACTGAACCACTGTATTTCACCAAATACAGAAGTAAATTCCAAGTGGATCAAGGACCAGGACATTAGACCAGAAAATATCAGATACTTAGAGGAAAATATTGGCAGAACTCTTTTCGGCATAAATTTTAAGGATATCTTCTATTAAGCAAATCCCATTACAAAGAAGACTAAGGCAAGTATAAACCTATGGGACTACAACAACTTAAAAAGCTTCTGCACAGCAAAAGAAACCATTACCACTAATAACCAAATATATAAAGAGATTGCTAAACTCAACCACTAGAAAACAAATCACCCCATCCATAAATGGGGAGAGGATATGGACAGAATATTCACCACAGAAGAGATCCAGGTTTTTGATTGTCAGAGAAATGCAAATAAAGACAACAATGAGATACCACTTAACTGCTGTGATAATGTCATACATCAGAAAAGGTAACAGCAGCAAATGCTGGAGAGGGTGTGGGTTCAAAGGAACCCTCCTGCACTGCTGATGGGAATGTAAATTGGTCCAACCTCTGTGGAGAACAGTCTGGAGAACTCTCAGAAGGCTAGAAATGGACCTACCCTATGATATTACAATTCCTCTCCTGGGGATATATCCTAAGGAAACCAACACACCCATCCAAAAATATCTGTGTACAAACATGTTCATAGCAGCACAATTTGTAATAACCAAAACCTGGAAGCAACCCAGGTGCCCACCAACAGATGAGTGGCTGAGCAAGTTGTGATCTATAAACACAATGGAATACTACTCAGCTATTAAAAATGGTGACTTCACCATTTTCAGCCAATCTTGCATGGACCTTGAAAAAATCATGTTAAGTGAAATAAGTCAAAAACAGAAGGATGAATATGGGATGATCTAACTCTCAGGCAGAAGTTTAAAAACAAGATCTGTTGAGAAAACACAAGTAGAACCTGAACTGGAATTGGCGTATTGCACCAAAGTAAAAGACTTTGGGGTGGGTGGAGGGGAGAATACAGGTCCACAAAGGATGACAGAGGACCTAGTGGTGGTTGTATTGTTATATAGGAAACTGGGAAATATTATGCATGTACAAACTATTGTACTTACTGTCGAATATAAAACCTTCTTCTAGCATTTGCCCTTCTTCCATAGCCAGTCAACAGCATCAGTTTGAGCCTGATGTAAAGTTTCGAGACCTCCTTTGAATCTGGAGAGATGGCAGTCGTTGACTATGACATTAATTCCCCAGTAAAGAAATTAAAAAAAAAAAAAAAACAGTTAACTGAATACTAACTACATGACACTGGATATAAGATACGTCAAAATTTGTGTGATGCGATAAAAATAGTGGTTAGAAGAAAATGCATAGGTTTAAGTACATGTATTAGGAAGAAAATGAGTGAAAAAAATAGTGGTTTAAGTTCTATTAAAATTCTAGTACAAAAGTATAAATGAAAACCACAATAAGCAGAAGGGAGAAAGTAGTAAATGTCAAAGCAAAAATCAATTAAATAGAAAGTAATTAACAAACCCAATAGATCATTACTAGAGAAGTAGAATGATAAAATTTTGGTGGACTAATTGAACAAAAAATCAAGACAGAAAAATAAAAAAAATTAGTAAGAGAAAATTGCTCTACTTATGTTCTAATTAGATCATATGGTCTGAAACAATTAAGATGAGAAAATCGCACAAATTATAATACAATAGATGAAAAACAAAAAACAGCTATCCACATTCATATTCATATTCCCTATTCAACTATCCACATTCATATTCCCTATTCAACTACAACAGAAATAATGGATTAGTAAAATCAACAGGTTAATGAATCTCAAAAAACATGGTGTTGAATGAAAATATATATGTACTTGAAGAAGAAAACAGAATAATAAAATTGTAGATTTTAAAATTTCTTAAGTTAGAAACAAAAATAGTACTCAAGAAAAATTCTGATAAGGTAGACACCCTCAATGTTAGAAACATGTTCTTAACCATACACGCCACTTATATCAATACACTTTGCAGAAAATAGTCCCCAAGAAATTACTGTCATACATGCATCTAACAAAGGAATTGTGTACAGGACACAAAAGGAACTAGAGCAATCAATAATACAAACAACTCAACTTAAAAAAAATGGTCAAAAGTCTTTAACAATTTATCAAAAAAGACACACAAGTGGCCAATAAGGACATGCAAAGGGCTCCTGAAGGAAATGGGACACCACTTTACACATAGTAGAATGACTACAATTAAAAAACTGATAACATAACATGGTGATGAGAGTGTGCAGCAACAAAACACCCATGCACCTTGGGCAGGATTATAAAAGTGTTACAACCACTTTCAAAACTGGTAGTCTCTTAATCACTTAAACCTATCTCCATCATCATATCTAGTGGTTCCTCTCCTAGATATTTAGGCAAGAGAATATAAACATATGCCAACAAGTATAGTTGAATAAGAATATTCATGCTTAGTTGCCTTATTCACAGTAGCCAAAAATGAAAATGATGCAAGTATTTATCAATAAGACAATAGATATAAACAAACAAAAAAAAACCTGCAACTCATACAATGAGTTCCTATTCAGCTATCACAAAAAGAATGGATTATAGACACAGTCAGTGGATGAATCTCAAACAACATGATGCTGAGGGGGAAAAAAGCCAAGCACATACCTTATTATTCCATATGTGAAATCCATACACTGGCATGAACACATGTAGGTATGAAAAATATAAATTGGGAGGGGTCAGGTGGTGGCCCACTGGTTAAGCCTACACACGCTAGAAAGTGCACAAGAACAGGGGTTCAAGCCCCTGCAGGGGGAAAGCTTCATGTGTGGTGAAGTAGAGCTGCAGGTGTCTCTCTGTCTCTCTCCCTATCCCTTCTCCTCTCAATTTCTCTCTGTCTTCATCCAGTAATAAGTAAATAAATAATTTTTAAATTGTTTTCAGTTAAGAAATTGAAATTGTAATTGCTTATATGGTTAGGAAGTGGTCCCTTGTTTAGTCATTCAGTATGTTCATATGTAAAGTTATGAGTATATGCCTCAGTGAGAGTTAGAAAAGGAAAAGAATAGAATAGAATAGAATAGAATAGAATAGAATAGAATAGAATAGAATAGAATAGAATAGCATAGCATAGCATAGCATAGCATAGCATAGCATAGCATAGCATAGCATAGCATAGCATAGAATAGAATAGAATAGAATAGAATAGGAACTAGTGATTCCAAATAGATATTAAGAACTTAACTCTAGGGATGTGCTACCACAAAGAAATTCCACAAATCAAATTAAAAGGGAGATTTCTCAGCATTCGATGGCCTGACTTCCAAGCCAGAGGCCCCAGGCTTCATATCTAACACTGCAGATGCTGCAGTAGTGCTCTGGTCTCTCTCATTCATATAGTAATAAATAGCGGGAGTCAGGGTTAAGAGCATGTGGAGCAAAGCGCAAGGACCAGCTCAAGGGTCCCAGTTCGAGCCCCCAGACCCCCACCTGCAGGGGGGTCACTTTACAAGCAGTAAAGCAGGTCTACAGGTGTCTATCTTTCCCCCTCTCTGTCTTCCCCTCCTCTCTCAATTTCTCTCTGTCCTGTCCAACAACAACAACATCAATGGCAACAACAGCAATAACACAACAGCAAGGGCAACAAGGACAACAAAATGGGGGGGAAAGAAGGGGGTCTCCAAGAGCAGTGGATTTGTAGTGCAGGCACTGAGCCCTAGCAATAATCCTGGAGGCAAATAAATAAATAAGTAAATATTTTAAAAAGCAATTCAGAAGAATGGAAATGGAGGAAGTCTGGAATCAAGGTATAGTTGTTTTATTTTATAAAATTTTGGGTGATATTCCAGAATTTTTGTACCATGATTCAGGCAGGGGAAAGGGGGAAGGGATGTATAAAGATGCAGAGGAAAAGGAGCTAAATGTAGAGGGAAGAAGAAGAAGGAGAAGCTGGAGAAGGTGAGGTGGGAACCACTCAGGCTGTAAGTTGCTAGGGGAGGGCTTCTTTAGAAAGACCTTTGAAGAATTAGTGGCCACACATGAGAAAAAGGCAAAGAAGTAGGTAAGATAGTTTAAAAGAGGTCAGTTGTGGGGTGAAACATAGAATTGGAGTTTTTGTCATGAATTTAGTATGCTATCTACAAATATTGATGTATATAGATATATAACTTCAATGTATCTAATGTTATCATACAAAGCCACTTAAATTAAAATGTTAAACTTTAAAAAGTGGCTGGGCGGGGCACAGTGGCAAACCTGATTAAGCACTCACATCACGGTGTTCAAGGACCCAGGTTCAATCCCCTTATCCCCATCTGCAGGGGGGAAGCTTTGTGAGTGGTGAAGCAGGGCTACAGGTGTCTGTCTCTCTGTCTCTTTCCCACTCTATCTCCCCCTCTCCTCACCATTTTTGTCTCTGTCCAATAATAAAAATAAATAATATTTTTAAAAAATAAAAGTGGCTTGGGTTCCCTTAAGCATCCTAAATTAAAAGAAATGGAATACTTAAAATATTCATTGTGATGTTGAACTATCACATATAATCAGTTGTTAAAAGAAGAAAAAAAAAATTCTAGACACAAAGACCAAAACAAGTAGTTCATACTACTGATAGATGTTATTGTCTTTCTTTTACTGACCATTGTTTCATAGTATTATACAGGGATTAATATAGATAATTCTATATATATGTTACAAATACCCTAAACTGTCCTTGATTTCTGTAAGCCTCAGTAGTTTAAAATGAATAGCACTAAAACTCCAACACATGCAGGAAATTCTCTTTTGGACTCATTTCTTTCTCTTACTCTCTCTCTCTCTCTCTCTCTCTTTCTCTCTCTCTCTCACACACACACACACACACACACACACACACACACACACACGTCCATGTTTAACACTGACAAATACCCACAGTTTGAGATTAACAGTCAGGAATTAGTAGGCCACGAATCATCAATAACAACAACATGTAAAGGTCAAAGTGGATTTTTAATATTGGAGGCAACAAGCATTAACTAATTTTTCCTACTGGAGTGCACTGTCCTTTAGTCTCTGTTTTTGCTCCTAATTGTTCCTGCAGGTAGTAGGTATGTGCAAGGTACTTAGAGCAAAAAGCAATTGAATACAGTATAGATGCTGAAAGAAAAGGCTCAATAAAAGAGCAGCATGTGCTCTCATCTGGCCTTTTACAACATCTACTATCAAAGAGCTTTGGGGGTTTAAGGGGATTAGATACCATAACCCATCTGTCAGGTCATTATGTAAGGAAATGTTCCTGCTGTTTTCAAGGGAAGATGTCCTACTGTATATTATTATCATTAAGCATTTGCAAAGTATTATAAGCTTGCAAAGTATGGGCAAAGCAATTTCGAAGCATTTTTACTTGGTGCTCCTCACAAATTCTGTCAACCTTAAGAAACACCTACAAATGAAGAAACTGAGTATGTATAGGAAGATGATGACAGCTACTCTCATCATGAAAGGAGCATGTATAACTTATGAGGAGAAGCTGAAGCTTAGAGAAAGGAAGTATTTCCTATCTCCCTCACCTAAAATTATGCCAGAGGGTTTTTGTTTGTTTGCTTATTTGTTTGTTATTTTTCCTTCAAGTCAAGATAAATTTTCTTCTTTTTTCCTGCCATCTTATGCATTTTATTCCATAATTAATATTTAAGGGTTATTTTCTGTAGACACAGGACGTATCTTAACAATAGTTGTACATCATGATTGGCACTGATTCGTATGGGAGGCAAGGCAGGATGCATTCAAGCATGAGTATGTGTAAAGACGGACTGATATTTCGTAGCTATCATTTATAAAACTGGAGATCCCAAGTCTGAAGTATAACGAGGTAAAAATGAAATACTACATGTCCACTCACCCATAGTGCTTGTGATTTGCTAAAAATAATTTAGCATTTCAGTAAACCGTAAGCAAGCAACTTAATATAGAAAGAAAAAGAAATAAAGATGCTTGAAAGAAGCTAGCAGAGCTAACTGAAAGGGTTCTCTAGAGAGCTTCAGCATGCCACAGTAATACCGGTGCTGATACCCATGCTAACATTTCTTTTTTCTAAGATTTTTTTTCCTCCTATTTAGAATGGAATTATGGAAGTCATTTTTGGGAGCATACTATTGAGGGATTACAGCTTTTCTATAAAAGAGAATTAAGCCCTATTTAAAATAATGAATAGCCCTGACATATTTAGACCTTAATGTCAGAAAATACATTCCTCAGTTGTGCAAAATTATGCAAATATACTGATCAAACTGGAAGACTTAATTAAAAGACAATGTTTTGTATATTTCAAAGTTGTGTCTTCCATTAAAAAAGGAGAAATTTATGAAGTCAGTATAAAAGCATTGAGCCCCACTTTTTCCTGGTAACAAACTAAAAGGGGGAAGGGAGGAAAAACTTCTTTTTTTTCCCCTTTTAAAAGTATTTTTCTTGGGGGTATTAATGGTTTACAGTAAATACAGTTGTTGATACATGTGTAAAATTTCTCAGTTTTCTGCAAAACATTCTCACCCTTTTAATCTTGAGTTGATAAGAGTGAGTGTAGATATTTTTATTTTCTGATGACATTCACGGTTTTTTAGACATAATCCCTATCCTGAGGAGTTCACAGTCTAACAGAAGAGGTAAAATACATTTACACTTAACTATACTTCAAGGAAAAAGGTCATGCTTTTATAAATGACTTATGGGTAAATTATTCTGGAGTTTCAGGTAAAGTCTCTGGATAGTATTATCATCTCATTCACAGGCAGGAGAAATGGATATGGACCCAGTCACATGAGGAAAGAAACAAGAATTGGGACAGAATTATGTGGGACATTTTAAATGAGGTGGTCCTCCAATAATGTGCAGGAATTAGGCAAACAGAGAAGCAAGAAACAATGGTGGTCAGGCTGTGGCACACCCCATTAAGTGCCCACAGTACTAAGCACAAGGATCCGGGTTCTTTTGTCCACCTCTGTGGGTTGCGAAAGCTGAGTCTCTACCTATGATGCTCCATTTGTTAGCTCTACTATTACAGAGATAACAGTATGGGTTGTTCTTACTCACTGTGTGACTACCTTAGATTCAAAAGATGTGTAACCATTTTATTGAAAGAACTGAAGATAATTACTATGTACAGGAAGCAGCTGTATTTTCTTCATACATGTCAACTATCCTTTTAACATGTCAACTATCCTTTTTCCGCATCACAATGACATTTCAGACAGCAGCTCGAACTCTCCAGTCACATTCAACAACAACAACAACAACAAATCAATATCATATAACTCACTTTTGGGTAATCATATGTCCTGTTGAATTTCAAACTTGAACCTGACATCTCATTCAGAGATTTCTATTTCCCAACATGGATCCAGACTCAAACTGACTCTAGGTTCTTGTGGTAGAAAACTGGTCTTGGTCTGCTCTTTTGTTCTCCCTCTGTCTCCTCTATCCTCTGCTTCTGACTTTCCTCAAGCTAGAGCATGGCGAAGGGGTGCCTGAACTAGAGTAAGGATGAAATATGTTCATATTCAGGTCATGAATTCTACTATTTATGTGTTGACTATTTTCTACTATCTACATTCCATCTGTATGTTGACATGCTAGTTTCTTTTCTTTTTTCTTTTCTTTTTGCAAGGTCCATTTGTGACATCTTCAGTTTTCTGTTTAGCTGATGTAAGCACTCTCCACTTAGCCTCTTATGATTCGCACACACACATAAATGCACACCAACTATACACATAAGAGTGCCCCATCAAAGTAGCTGAAGCTTATTGTTTCAAGTACTTGTTCCTTGAGAAATACATATGCATACAACATCAAATGATGGTAGCACAGGTTTGCCATAATGCCATCTCTACACAGGTACCTCTAAGTCCCACAAAATCTTGATGAATGCATTTTGATGAAAAACCTTCTCTGTCTCTAAAAGACCAGCCCTGTAGTAATAGGAATTCAAAGAGAAAAAAAAAAACAACAGCCAGTGTTCAGTTTTTTAATTTTAAAGCACATTTGTGAAACTGATAGCAAAGATACATGTGTGAGAGGTAAAGCATATCCCTGGAAAATATAAATGTACTTTGCAAGAAAGAAATGACTTTTTTGTTTTAATTTGGGAAACATAGTTTGATGGAATTGGGTAAGGAATAAAAAAGCAAAACACAGAAGGAGTTCAAGACATAAAGTTTATGCCGTACACACTAATTAGACAAAAATAAATAAAATAAAATAAAAATAGAGCCAGGTTACTGCACTCCAGAGGAGACAAAGCCCAGATAGTTGGATAAGAGAAGAGAAGAATAGAGCAGAAAAGTCAGGTAAGTCCAGGGAGCAGGTCTGGGCTTGGAGGAAATCCACACTGCATCCCCAAACTATCCAGTGTTTGTCACAGCAAAAGGCCCATGTTACTGGGGCCAGGTGGTAGCACCCCCAGTTAAATGCTTACAGTATTGTGTACAAGCATCCAGATTCAAGCACCTGGTCTCTCTCTCTCTCTCTCTCTCTCTCTCTATATATATATATATATAGAGAGAGAGAGAGAGAGAGAGAGAGAGATCCCTTCCCTTTTGTTTTCTCTCTGTCTCTATCCAACAAATAAATACTTTTTAAATATAAAAATATATATATCTTTAAGGTCCCATGATACAGCACAGTGTAGGCGTAGAGAACCAGGGTTGCTCGTGTCCATTTAACCCTAGTGTACTCACTCCAGGACCTTTAAACTTCAGTGAGACATTTTTCCACTAGAAGAGAAGTTTTACAACAGGGTCTCTTGCGCTTACAGGAGAGTCACGTACATCACACGTGTTCAGTTACTATCTGCTGAGCTGAAAGATCTTGATGAACACTTAAAACCTATAAGGCAAGATTTGATTTATTTATTAAATATTTCCATTTCTTAAAGGGACTTTTCTGTGTAAAGGAATCCTATAGTGGAATACTTTAGTGTGTAGAAACATGCCAGTTATGACTATTAAACTGAAGATTTTGTAATCATAAGGCTAACTCTAAAAATCAACAAATGCATAGCATGCAGAGGTGCTTTACAGAAACAGATGGTTCAATGAAATACTGAAACGTGTCTTATTGGACAATAATTATGTCATGAATAGAACTAGATTTGGGGTCTGAGGGATAATTACTGCCTTTACAAAATAAGGAAGGGAAAGACAAGTGTATCACCAAACCTCAAGGGTACAGTGACAAAGGACAACGCCTCCTTGTGGCATTAACATTCCTAACACATGCTTACATGCTTGTTAACATCCAAACAGCAATCTACAGAAACCGAGCAAATATTTAAAAAATCTTTCCCTAAAAGGGCTTCTAAAAGAAATATTTTCAAAAATTAATACTGTAGATTTTTTATTTACTCTTAAATGCTCCTGAATTTAAAATCTTATGAAAATAACTTTCCTAAAAGCACTGAAATAGTGTATTTATCTGTAGTCATGACCTTTTTCTTCCCTTCCCCTGGTAAATACCCTCCCCCCCCGAGGTTGAAAAGTATCTCAAGATCCATAAAACATAATTTTAGTAAGTATAATACATCATTTCTCACTGTCATTTTTAAGATTTGGCCTTATCGGGTTTTAACTGATATGTTTTGCAGGTATTCCTGCTGTTATATGGAAGTAATATAAGTTTAATATTCAGTCACTGCAATCTAAAGACACTTTATTTTACTGAAGCATGAAGCCCAGGAGAGACAAAACTACTCTAAAATAATTAAGGCAAGATTTTAAAAGAAAAACAAAAATCCAACAAAAGTTCTAATTAAAGCTAAACATAATCCTCCAAGAGCACAATGTTTATTGGTGAATATTCAGATTTGTATCTTATGGTCAAATGTCACTTGTTTGTATTCAGAGTTTCATTACTTTTATAAATACTAAACTCTTCCCAAAGAGAATTTCTAGTCATGGCAATTCTCTTGAATGTGGATATTATGCATCTAAATTACTGGAAAACAATACAAAAGTTAAAATCTACCACCCACACAGTAAATCACTTGCAGTTTTACTTAACCTGGCTATGACAGATGGAGAAAAAATGTATCCTGCTGGAAGCACTTCTGAAAGGAAAAACTGTCAGTATTCAGAAATGTGTAAATGTGGGTGACAAGTGATGTCATAATGAAAAAATATTATGCATACGAAATAAAAGACAAAAATATGATCTATATACACTTCACTAGCAACTACTAAAACTTTTATCTGATCATGTCCAGAGAAGGCAGGAAATAGACTCCCACATCAAACATGGACTTGATGCTACCACTTGCAATGTAAAATGGCTACTTAAATGTATTTTTGTAAAGTGTGCTTATGTTGCTCTCTCTTGGCGAAAAAGTAGTACTGTTCAAATTGATTGCCACTTATTTTCAAACTTTTTCAAACGCTTTTACTTTTAAGAGAAACAGTCTGTTTTGATACAGCATTTTCAGAGTCATTTGCACAAATTAAAGTGCTAATTGCTAACCTTAGAACAGCTAAAACTGCTTTAAATAATTGTGAGTTTCCAAATCGACATGAATTAAAAGCCAGTTGGAACACGCATGCAAATGTTTTCATTTATCGGCTCCCAGGATATTTCACTTTGTAATAAACAAAGTACCCAAGTAAAATGACTGGAGGATACCAAATGTAAGATATTTAGTTTTGAAAACCTGATCCACTGAAAGACAGTGGAAATATTTACAGTCCTCTTAACTGTTCTGTAATTTATATATCTGGAGAAACAAACATAATACATCTGAAAAGAAAATTTATTGAGTAGACATATGGAGTAATAGAAGTCCAAATGTTTGAAAAAATAAGTTTTGTGATCACCAATTTTAAAAATCAGGACTAAAGATTTTCAGGAGCCAACTAGTAATGGTTTGAAAGAGTTGGCTGTGCACATAACTTCCCAATTCTGTTCAGTGGCATGAGTTTGAGAGTTAAAAATCATAGCAGGAGTATTTACACTATAGAAATTGGCAAGCACTATAAATCTAGCATTTTGTTTCGTGTGTGTGTGTGTGTGTGTGTGTGTTTGTCTGTGCATTAGACAGAATGGTTGTTAAACACCAGAAATGCTGAAGAGCATGCCAAAAGACCTTTCTCTTTGATCAGTGATAACTGACACATAATTAACAAACTTCCCTAATTGCAGTGGATTATAAACATGGGATAAAAGACTTCTAAGGGAATGTCTTTCATACTAAATGTTGTATAAATATAGCTAAAGTTAGTGTAATATTGAAAGAGAATATCTTTTTTCTTTCATTTTATACATATAAATCAATCAAAATGTAGCATTTTGCTATCAGTATAGAAACTAGTCACAAAAGTAATTTCCTCTGTCAAAACTCTGAAGAGAGTAACTACAGTTATATTTTTAACTCTTTCTCTACAGTAGCCACAGAAATCTGAGTAAACTTCTGTTTTGTATTTAAAATGAGATTGAGTAAAGTGAATGCCCCATGGCAAGAAGACATAAAAGATGGAAGCAAAGGTGTATTTGACCAAAACTTGAAACTGACAAAAGTGACGTTCATAAGTTAAGCCCCTCATGTATTCACTGGGTTACACTCACCTGTGGAAAGCCAGACTGAAAGAGTTTTAGTCTTCCTTTCACTTGGAACACCTGCCTGTAAGTCTAGAGAAAGAATCTGAGCAAACAACTCTTTTATTGTTTAAACCCTTAGAGCTGGTGCTGACTTCTAAAGTCTGTTGCAGTTCACTTATGTTAAAGGAGTTCAAATGAACCCATAATGCACGGTTAGGTCACTTACACATGCTTTGGTACAGCTCACAGTGAAGGGAGGATTATCAAGGGATCTTTTGATTGATTATTACTCCCTTTCTGCTTATTCCCCACTAGAAGATGTTGTATCTCAATGTGACTATTTTATTGAAAAAATAATATTAATTAACTGATGATTACATACAAATAATGGAAAGAGACTGTGCAATAGTTCAGTTAAATACCTCCAACAATGTCACTAACAATGACAGCATTGCTGAACAACTGATAAATAGCACTAGACATCAAGGGCAAACACAGGCCCTTTTAAATTAGTCTTTTTCTTTATTTGCTCATAATGAAAACCAGTAACAAAAGCACAGTTTAGATGAAAAAAATTTCAAGAACACACAATCCCTAAGATAGTAGAGCTGCCTTTTTGGCATTAGACCTTCAAAATGGAAAGATCTCCAGCTATGAAAAAAGTGTTCCTGATATTTTTAATAAAAGTACAGGAAGAACATCATATCAGTAATAGAGAGAGAATTATCACACTGAAGGAACAATCGATGGGAATGCAATTTTCAGTGTTAAAAATGTTTAAATTGGGTCTAGAAGAATGAATCAGTTTTAGTATAACATGCAATGTTGGGTAGTATGCCAGCTCCCCCCAGCTTCTGTCTCTAATCCTGCTTAACTAAGCACCGGTATGCCTGTATGGGATTGGTTTGATTCCACTCAAAGCTGTGGTCTATTTACATAAATCACTAACTATGCACCACCCTCCCTCCAGGGCATTGGTTCAGTGGTAGAATTCTTACCTGCTCCACCCCCTCTCCTTGTCACACCCTGATTTTCACCAGTCACTTTTCTCTCCACCCTCTCTACGTCACATCCTGTTCACACCCTACTTGGAAAGTATATATAAGGACAGGATTGTTCGTTTTGAGTTTAGCTTAGTTTGGCCGTAGATTGTGCTGTGTCCTGCATGAATAAAGAGATACTACATACAGCTCAACCATGAATCCCGGGTCGTCTGTCTCCCCTCGAGAAGCCAGCCCGACAATGTAAGAAGAATCTATCGTGAAATCAGATGATTAAAATAATTTTTTTGAAAAAACAAATACCAAATCAATAAGGTGTTTATTTACTAAAAATTTGAGCTCTGGTACAGTTACTTGGAAGCTTCTATGTCAGAAGTAGTGAAGATAGGACTTTATCTCATGATGACTTCAGAAAAGCAAACACCACATCTTCTAACCAATTCTATCAGTATTTTCCCTAGTATTCTCAGTATGCAGGTAAAGAAAAGGAGATACAGGGTAGTAAACTTGCTCAAGTTTAGCTCATTAGAAAGTGTTACAATCAGTGCTTCCTTTTTATAAATAAAAAATAAAAAAAAAATGTTAGAACTAATATTCAGACGCTAACAATCTAGCTAAAGGGTCTTATTTCTTACTGTCTTTTTTTGTTGTTGTTGTAGTTATTGATGTCATGGTTGTTAGACAGGACAGAGAGAAATGGAGAGAGGAGGGGAAGACAGAGAGAAAGAGAGAAAGACAGACACCTGCAGACCTGCTTCACCGCTTGTGAAGTGACTCCCCTGCAGGTGGGGAGCCAGGGCTTGAACTGGGATCTTTATGCTGGTCCTTGCGCTGGTTCTTTCACTTTGCGCCGCACGCGGTTAACCTGCTTTGCTACCACCCAACTCCCACTGAGTCTTATTTCTTAGCAACTACATTATATATATATATAATATATATATATATATATACACATATATATGTATATATATACATATATATATGTATACATATATCATGGTGGTTCGGGTAAAATAAAGCTATAAAAAACCTCAGAAGTAGAGTCTGGATGGTTATGCGCCTGTACACACATTTACAATGTGGAAGGATCTGGGTTCAACACTCAGTCCCCACCTACAGGAAGGAAGCTTCACATGTGGTGAAACAGTGCTGCAGGTGTCTTTCTGTCCCTCTTATTTATTACTTATTTTTAATTTATTTTTATATTACAAAATTACATGTCAACAGGGGTTTGAATCAATCGCATTCCCACCATTCAGGGTTCTGAATCCCCACCGCAATCCAACTCAGTTCCCTGAAGGTTGTAGACATCATCCAACCGTCATCTCGACAACTATCTGACCACATTTATACATCATTTCCCCCCACTTTTTTTTCTAATTCAATTCTCTTTTCCCCTCCAAGCCACTCATGACAACATAACCACCTCCATATGCCCCTCTCCTTTTCCTTCTCTCTCTCTGGGTGCTGATGGAGCTGGAGTGCAGAGTCCTCTTATCTTCATCCTATCACTTCTCTCCCCAGCTGGGAGTATGGACCAAGGTTTTTTGGAGGAGCAGAAGGTAGGTGTTCTGGCTTCTGTAGCTGCTTCTCCAATGAACATGGGCATTGAAAGGTCGATCCATACCCCCAGCCTGTTTCTATCTCTCCCCAGTGGAACAGAGCTCTGGAGATGCAAGGGTCTAGGACCACTGGTGAGGTCATCTGCCCAGAGAAGTCAGCATGGAGTCATGGTCACATCTATAACTTGATGTCTGAAAGGTGGCTCGACCTAAGTTGAGAAGAAATGGCTGATGAGCAGGAACCAAAAAGTAGGATTAGAACAAATGAGATCAGGGACTTTAGGGTAGAAGAAAACTAGAGAAACCACTTTAGGCATGTCCCTCCCCTATCAATTTCTTTCTGTCTCTATCCCAAACAAATAAAGATTCTTTGAAAAATAAGAAAAAGTTTAGAAGTACTTTATTTTTTTTAATTTCTTTATTGGGGAATTAATGTTTTATATTCAACAGTAAATACAATAGTTTGTACATGCATAACATTTCTCAGTTTTCCATATAACAATACAACCCCCTCTAGGTCCTCTGTCATCCTTCCTGGATCTGTATTCTCAACCCCACCCACCCCAGAGTCTTATCGTTTGGTGCAACATGCCAATTCCAGTTCAAGTTCTACTTGTGTTTTCTCTTCTGATCTTATTTTTCAACTTCTGCATGAGAGTGAGACCGTCCCATATTCATCCTTCTGTTTTTGACTTATTTCACTTAATGTGAATTTTTCAAGGTCCATCCAACATCAGCTGAAAACGGTTAAGTCACCATTTTATATAGCTGAGTAGTATTCCATTGTGTATATATATACCACAACTTGTTCAGTTACTCATCTGTTGTTGGACACCTGGGTTGCTTCCAGGTTTTGGCTATTACAAATTGTGCTGCTATGACCATAAGCATACAAAGATCTTTTTGGATGGGTGTGTTGGGTTCCTTAGGATATATCCCCAGGAGAGGAATTGCAGGATCATAGGGTAGGTCCATTTCTAGCCTTCTGAGAGTTCTTCAGACAGTTCTCCACAGAGGTTGGACCAATTGACATTCCCACCAGCAGTGCAGGAGGGTTCCTTTGAACCCACACCCTCTCCAGCATTTGCTGCTGTTACCTTTTCTGATGTATGGCATTATCACAGCAGTTAAGTGGTATCTCATTGTTGTCTTTATTTGCATTTCTCTGACAATCAAAGACATGGAGTATTTTTTCATGTGTTTCTCGGCCTTTTGGATCTCTTCTATGGTGAATATCCTGTCCATATTCTCTCCCCATTTTTGGATGGGGTTATTTGTTTTCTTATGGTTGAGTTTAGCAAGCTCTTTATAAATTTTTGTTATTAAACTATTGTCTGATGTACGACATGTAAAGATCTTCTCCCATTCTGTGAGGGGTCTCTTGGTTTGGGTAGTGGTTTCTTTTGCTGTGCAGAAGCTTTTTAATCTGATGCAGTCCCATAGGTTTATACTTGCCTTAGTCTTCTTTGTAATGGGATTTGTTTCATTGAAGATGTCTTTAAAACTTATGCGGAAAAGATTTCTGCCAATATTTTCCTCTAAGTATCTGATATTTTCTGGTCTAATGTCCAAGTCCTTGATCCACTTGGAATTTACTTTTATGTTTGGTGAAATATAGTGGTTCAGTTTCATTCTTCTGCATGTTTCAACCCATTTTTTCCAATACCATTTGTTGAAGAGACACTGCTTTCCCCATTTAATAGTCTGGGCCCCTTTGTCAAAGATTCAAAGATTAGATGTCCATAGGTGTGGGGGCTTACTTCCAGGCTCTCAATTCTATTCCACTGGTCAGTGTGTCTATTCATGTTCCAATACCAAGCAGTTTTGATGACAATGGCCCTATAATACAATTTGAGATCTGAGAATGTGATGCCTCCAGTTCTGTTCTTTCTTCTCAAGACTGTCTTGGCAATTCTAGATCTTTTCTGGTTCCAGATAAACATTTGTAGCATTTGTTCTATTCTCATAAAAAAAATGTGGTTGGGATTTTGATGGGGATAGCATTAAATTTGTAGATGGCTCTGGGTAGTATATTCATTTTGATGTTGTTAATTCTTCCAACCCATGAACAGGGAATATCTTTCCACTTCTTTGTGTCTTTCTATTTCCTTGAGTAGTGACTCATAATTTTCAGTGTACAAGTCTTTCACTTCTTTGGTTAGGTTTATTCTAGATATTTTATTTTTTATGTTGCTATAGCAAAAGGAATTGATTTCTGGATTTCATCTTCTTCCAATGTAGTGTCTGCATAGAGGAATGCCACTGACTTTTGTATGTTAATTTTGTAGCCTGACACCTTACTGTATTGCCTGATGATTTCCAAAAGCTTCTTGCTGGATTCCTTAAGTTTTTCTGTGTATACTATCATATCATCTGCAAATAGGGAGAGTTTGACTTCTTCTCTTCCAATCTGTATCCCTTTAGTTCCTTGCTCCTGCTTAACCAGGAGCAAGAACTTCTAACACTATGTTGAATAGTAATGGTGATAGTGGCATCCCTTTCTAGTACCTGATCTCAGGGGAAATGCTTCCAATTTTTGGCCATTGAGTATAATATGATGTTGGATGTAGGTCTGCTATGTATAGACTCCACTATCTTGAAGAATTTTCCATCTATTACATTTTTTGGAGTGTTTTTATCATGAAGGGATGTTGTATTTTGTCAAAGGCTTTCTCTGCATCTATTGATATGACCATGTGGTGGTTGGTCTTGCTTTTATTGATGTGGGGGATCACATTGATTGATGTACATATATTAAACCAACCTTGCATGCCTGGGATAAACCCCACTTGGTCATGATGAACAATCTTTTTAATATACTGCTGTATATTAAATATACTGTTAGCATCTGCTGTATACACTACTGTATATCTCCTTTGGTATTCCTAGTTGACCCAGGAGAGGAGAGAAGAGAAACACAGCTGCTGCCTCGCCTCCGAAGTCTCTAGAAGAACTTTCTAAAGAAGTTTACCTTGAGCTACTGTTTGCTCTTTTTATTTATTTATTTATAAAATTAAAAATATTGACAAAACCATAGGCTAAGAGGGATAAAATTCCATACATTGCCCATCATCAGAGTTTCATATCCTATCTCTTCCACTGGCAGCTTTCCTATTCTTTTTCTCTCTGAGATTATGGGGTGCAGAAAGTGGAAGGTCTGGTTTCTGTAATTGCTTCTTCGCTGGACATGACATTTGCAGGTCGATTCATACTCACAGCCTGTTTCTATCTTTCCCTGGTGGGGCAGGGCTTCAGAGAGATGGGGTTCCAGGGTATATTGGTAAGGTCCTCTGCCTGGGGAAGTCAAGTTGGCATCATGGTAGCATCTGCAACTTAGTGTCTAACTTTTTGCCTCTTTTGACTATCTATTATGTTTTATGTTAAGAAAATCATGCATTTTACTGGTTGCCAACTAAGGCCATCTGTGCTATCCTGAAGCCAGAACTAGGTGTTCACATTACAGAAGTGTGAATAGTAATGGAGCATTTTCTAGAATTTCTAATATATAAAATAAAGTCAAAGTATAGGCATCTGTGGATTCGCCTGCCCATGTTCCTTAAGTGTTCCATTCTGATTATACTATAAAATAAATGAATTAATTAATAATTAATAATTTAAAAGATATGGTATATTTGAGAGCAAGAATGTTCCATCCCATAGCTACTCCCTATGTGCCCACACCCCCTCCTTTTTTCACTCCCTTTTAAATGTTTTCCAGATCATTCCTATCTATAATCTTGCAGGTCAGGCAAGTCTATGTCCCTAAATAAATAACTTCTCATTGTTCTTAAGAGTGGAGGTTGGGGTTGGAAGCTCTTGGCCCCCCAATGAAGCCCAGATTCTTTTATTTCCTTTCTTTTTTTTCTTTTTTTTGGAAATGTCTGTTTTCAAGACATCCCAGTTCACTAATTCTTCCTTGAAAGTATACATTTGAGGGATGGGGAAGATGTTCCCAGCCAGGCTCCTTTCTCTCTCCCCAGTTAGCTACTGCTTTTCTGTGTGTTTAGGTGGGATTGGAGAAGCACCAGTACCCATGGCCCCAGGCTGGCTCATCTCTTGTAAATCACCTGCCATTGTTTTGCAGGTGTGGAGATTACTAATAACCAGTTTCCAAGCCTGCAGGCTGAGAAGTAGCCAAAGTCTTTTCAATTCTTGCTTGCAATGATCAGTTACATGCACACTTCTGTTATCTATCCATGTTGTGTTTTGCTGTGTTTGTTGAGATGACTTATTGCTGAACTAGAATTTGAAATTATAAAAAGTGATGATGTTATCTCATTAATAATAATGTTGTTTCTTTGGTAACTAGCATAGATTCTGACACACAGCCAATACTCAATACATTTTTGTCAAAATGAAATTACATGTCATTGCTAAGGAAAACAAGCTTGAGAGGAACAACTTTAGCCTGCATATTAAGCACATAATCACTTTTTTTTTTACCCTGAATAAAATTTCACAACAAGGAAACATTTCTAGACAATTTGTTTCTCATTTAAAATAAGTTGAAAAGTCAGAAGGCTTTTTTTTTTCCTTCCAGAAATGTCCTGAATCAGAATTTATCTCCCCTCTACCTACACTGCCGGCACTCCAGTTAGCTTGTCCTAATTACTTTCCCCCACCAGTCACTCCCAGATCGAGTCTTCTTCCCTTTTCACAAGACCTCAGCCTATTTCCATTCTCTGAGCATCCCAATTCATGATGAGCTACGCTGAGCTTCTCTGTTCTCCAAGTAACTCTAGCTTTCTCATCTCTGAGAGCTTGTTTGAAGTTTCTAGCAGGATAGCGCAGCTACTCGTATACCCTCAATGGAGACCGGTCCATCTCTATTCCGGGAAAGGCTACTCGTATACCCTCAATGGAGACCGGTCCATCTCTATTCCGGGAAAGGCCATCCTCTTTGAGGGAGCAGAGCATGTAGCTTCGGGAGGGACACACATGGAGCAGTGAGGGAGGAAGGGGACACCCACCTAGCCAACCGGATCAGCCGAATCAATCTTGGCGATCAATGGGGTGACAGATGTCGCACCAGATCACCCTCACATCCACTATCTCATCTCTGATATTCCCTGAGTTGGAATCTTCTTTTTTTTTTTCTTTTGAAATATACTCACATATCAAGGCCTAATTCACCTACTATGTTGTGACACTGTTCCCAGATCTCTTGTTGAAGATATTGTGACTTCAGTTCTACTCATGTGAGAAATAAGTTTTACCTGTTCACCCCAAGAATGAACTCAGGAGACTTGAGAAAGGCAGGAAGGGAGACAATTTATTTGCTTCCACAGAATCAGGTCCATACCCAACTTGGGTTCACCAAGTTGGTGTTCACCAGCCAGAGACCCCAACCAAATATCTATTTTATTTATTTATTTATTCCCTTTTGTTGCCCTTGTTGTTTTATTGTTGTAGTTATTATTGTTGTTGTCGTTGTTGGATAGGACAGAGAGAAATGGAGAGAGGAGGGGAAGACAGAGAGGAGGAGAGAAAGATAGACACCTGCAGACCTGCTTCACCGCCTGTGAAGTGACTCCCCTGCAGGTGGGGAGCCGGGGTTCGAACCAGGATCCTTATGCCAGTCCTTGTGCTTTGCGCCACCTGCGCTTAACCCGCTGCGCTATAGCCCAACTCCCCCAAATATCTTTTTTTTAATATTTTATTTTATTTATTTATTCCCTTTTGTTGCCCTTGTTGTTTTATTGTTGTAGTTATTATTGTCGTCGTTGTTGGATAGGACAGAGAGAAACGGAGAGAGGAGGGGAAGACAGAGAGGGGGAGAGAAAGATAGACACCTGCAGACCTGCTTCACCACCTGTGAAGCGACTCCCCTGCAGGTGGGGAGCCGGGTTCGAACCGGGATCCTTATGCCGGTCCTTGTGCTTTGCGCCACCTGCGCTTAACCTGCTGCGCTACAGCCCGACTCCCCCAAATATCTTTTTTAAGGCAGGTTTGAATCTTCCCTGTTCTCCACAGATTGGATACAAAGATACACAGTCTTATCATGATGGCTAAGAGAAGAGGGAGACACATGGGGATGGGGAGGCCTCTGAGGAGTGTGGAGAACTCTTTCTTTTCCAGGTTAGGGGCCTGGTCTGGCCTACATGATGCTCCTCGAATAATTGCATGGTATACTTTAGCAGACAGATATATAAGATAAGCAGTTCAATTGTTTCTACAGTGACTGTCAGTAGGTACTCAGGCAGGAACTCCTTTTCCTGGAAGGTCTCTTCACTTCTTAAACTCACACAAAATTCTGTCCTCTCAGGGCCACGTGGTGCTGCACCTGATTGAGCGCACAGGTTACAGTGCTCAAGGACCCCGGTTCAAGCCCCCAGTCCCCACCTGTAGGGGGAAAACTTTGTGAGTGGTGAAGCAGTGTTTCAGGTGTCTCTCTGCCTCTCTCCCTCTCTCCCTCTCTGTTACACCCTTCCCTCTCAATGTCTGGCTGTCACTATCCAATAAATAAATAAATAAAGATAATAATTTTTTAAATAATAAAAAAGAAAAAATTGGTCTCTCCATCATATCAAGTACATCACTGTTCTGTAAGATAGGCTAGTTAAACAGATGGCTAACATGAGATATCTGTAGATCTAGACCTATGTCTACATCTAGATACATACACTCTCACCCATAACCCCAAAAGGAAACATCCAGCAGCAAGCTAAGGTGAGTGCCCAAAAAACAAATAGCAGTGACTGAGTGAGGAGGCATGGGCAACTACAGAAAAAGAAGGGAACCATAGAAAAATCTAAGAGGACTTGCTCCTGAAGAATCAGCTCACTCTTGTCATTCTTTAAACAAAAACAGACAAATATATTTAAAAAAAAAAAAAGTCGGGAGTAGGGTGGTAGCGCAGCGAGTTAAGCTGGCAGGTTGCACAAAGTGCAAGGATGGGAGTAAGGATCCCGATTCGAGCCTCAGGCTCCCCACCTGACTGGGGAGTCGCTTCACAGGTGGTGAAGCAGGTCTGCAGGTGTCTGTCTTTCTCTCCCCTCTCTCTGTCTTCCCCTCCTCTCCCCATTTCTCTCTGTCCTATCCAACAATGACGACAACAATAATAACTATCACAATAAAACAAGGGCAACAAAAAATAAATAAATAAATAAATAAATATTTTTTTAAAAGTCTGTGAATCTAGAAGAACTCTGTATTCCCAGTGCCAGGCAGACTTTCCCATTCTGTGTGACATAGATGTTGATGTAATAGCTGAGGGAGTAGTGAGTTCAAAGGAAGTCAACAGATTTCAATATCCTGTGTAACCCTACTTGGTACATCTTTCCAACAAATAAACTCTATATTTCTCTCATGTGGAAATTTTTATTCCTTTGGCACAGGAAGAACACACAGCTAACTGGATACATCTGCTCTAGAATCTCCTAGTAGTTATTACGTATCTCCCACACAGACAAGAGCTTTTCATACCCAGTCACCATTCTGCAATGCTTGACATGTAGTAGGTCTAGTGCTCCTACTGCTAACAACATTCAGCAACCCCAGGATCTGTTGAGCAAAATCAGGAGTAGTCAATTAAAAGTGGTCGCTTAACATTTTTATTTACATTTTTCATGTTTTGGAAAAGTGAAGTGCATGGCACTTCTATTTTTCTTTTTTTTAAACTTTTTAAAATATTTATTTCCTTTTGTTGCCTTTGTTGTTTTATTGTTGTGGTGATTGATGTTGTTGTTGGATAGGACAGAGAGAAATGGAGAGAGGAAGGGAAGACAGAGAGGGGAAAGAAAGACAGACACCTACAGACCTGCTTCACCGCCTGTGAAGCGAATCCCCTGCAGGTGTGGAGCCGGGAGCTGGAACCGGAATCCTTCCACTGGTCCCTGCGCTTTGTGCCACATGCGTTTAACCCACTGCACTACTGCCCGACTCCCAGCACTTCTATTTCTACTGAACATTTCCTAAGAATATTAAAGATTGTTCCTTAAAAGCGTTATTTGAAATCTATTAGTGAGTTTGATGGTTAAAGGGATTGCTTTTTGGAGACTTCCAGAGGCATAGCCATGGAGTAGGATCCATTTCAGTGAAACTGGGGAAAAAAAAAATAGTCATTTGAGATCTTAACAAAATACAGCCAGGATTTCTTCAAAAAACTCACTAAGCCACGGGTGAGTATAGACACGTGTAGCCAGTCAGTGGAAAAGGGATGAGAAAGGGACCCTCAAAATTCAAGAAGCCATGCTTGGTGAGGGCTGGTTCTGAGCCGGGAATGAAGCAGCACTGTCATTGATGGGGAAGACCCAGAATAGCATTCTGGCTCCTCACCAGACCTCATCTCCTGGAGATCACTGGATATCAGTCTGATGTTGGGTAGAGTCTAGATTTAGCTACTAGACAATAGGGGAGAGAACTTGGGGTTCTGCCCCAAGTTATCACGTGCCTGTTTTGTGAACAAATCATATCCTTTTCTCAGCCTGTTTTTCCCCTTATCTTGTCTCTGTTATCTCTCTCATCTTTTATCTCTCTCATTCTTGCTATCTCATTGAGGCCCCAGGAGCTCAGCTTCCCCAGAGCCCCACCCTACTAGGGAAAGAGAAAGACAGACTGGGAATATGGATCAACCAGTCAACGCCCCTGTTCAGCCGGGAAGCAATTACAGAAGCCAGACCTTCCACCTTTTGCAACCCACAATGACCCTGCGTCCACACTCCTAGAGGCATAGAGAATGGGACAGCTATCAGGGGAGGGGATGGGATATGGAGATCGGGTGGTGGGAATTGTGTGGAGTTGTACCCCTCCTATCCTACAGTTTTGTTAATGTCTCCTTTCTTAAATAAAAAAAAGAAAGTATGAGAGAAAATAAAATTTTCAGAACCAAATGTAGCAAAAATAAGTGTTTTTAGTTTTGTTGAGAATTGGAATAAATGAATAATAAAAGTTATGCTTTGAATTTAAAAAAGAAAAAAGAAAAATAACTGTCAGCCAGCTTCCCAGCAGCAAAACAGAAATACCAGTTACCTTGCTTCAGCTCAGGCATGGAGTTAAAGCAAAAAGAAGCATTAAAATTTACAGCTGTGACCTGTTATGTAACTCACTTAGCCACAAGTGACTCTAGACAAGTGTGCTCAGGGGATTGAAAAGATGTGAGGGAGGTACTGTGAAAAGATGTGAGGGAGGTATTGTGTTATGGAGTCTTTTGGGAATCTAGAATGACCCACCAAACCAGTACATCAGTCATGTCTGTAAACTGCTATAAGAATTCTTTTATTTATTTATTTGGTATGTGTCTGAAGAATTTATTCATTAGTAAGTAACTTTTATGACTAGTCTATTGCATAAGTTTGAGAAGAGTCAAAAACTTAATAAAATTAGCTTATTTTTAAAACCCCTTCAATTTCTTGCCCAAGTTTGAGTTTTCCTTTATACTCCTTCCATTATGATGCAGAACATTTACTGAATACCAATTTTAGCTAAAATGACATTAGGCTTTGATGATCTACCCATTTTTAGCCTAAGGACTAAGTGATTTTCTGAATTCACATTTCCATCATTTTAATGAAAATGAGGTAATATGCTGAAATTGCATTTTCTTAGTTGCATTAAGGTTTATATATTCTAGATTTCTCACATAAACTGTTTCATATTTTTTTCTCTAACTCAGGCATATTATAAGCATGGGGATATATTAGTGGGTTCATTAACAGCATAATGTAGGTTTAAAAATAAAATTTATCATATTTCTTGACTTTTTATTCCAACAGTAGCAACAGCATATGTAAGGTAGAATAAGGCTTGGCTAATTTACACAGCTTTATTATTATTATTAGAAGATAACAATAAATATCTTGTTATGGCGATGGGTGGTGGCCCACCTGCTTGAACACACATGTAACGCTGTGCAAGGATCTGAGTTTGAGCCCTCAGTCCCTCTCTGTGGAGGAAAGTTTTGTACGTGGTGAAGCAGTGCTATAGGTGTCTCTCTGTCTCTCTCCCTCTCTATCTCCTTCTCCCCTCTCAATTTCTGGCTGTCTCTATCCAATAAATAAATAAAAGTTAGAAAAAAGAGTTTTACAAAAAACAGTCTTGTCACAAGTGTTGATTTAGTGCTTAAAAGGTTTATGTCCCAAAGTGCAGGACCAGCGTAAGGATCCGGGTTCGAGCCCCCAGTTCCCCACCTGCAGGGGAGTCACTTCACAAGCAGTGAAGCAAGTCTGCAGGTATCTATCTTTCTCTCCCCACCTCTGTCTTCCCCTTCTCTCTCCATTTCTCTCTGTCCTATCCAACGACAACATCAATAACAACAACAATAATAATTACAACAATAAAACAACAAGGGCAACAAAAGGGAGTAATTAAATAAATGTTTTAAAAAAAAAATTTTTTTTTTTAAAGTTTGGGACCGGTGGTGGCATGCCTAGTTGAGCACACATGTTGCAATGCACAAGAGCCCAGGTTTGAGCCCCCAGTCCCCAACTGCAGTGGGAAAGCTTTGCGAGTGGTAAAGCAGGGTTACAAATGTCTTTCTCTCCCTTCTTCTTGATTTCTGTCTCTATCCAATAAATAAAGATAATAAAAAATGTTTTTAAAGAATACAAACTATTTTTTAAAAAGTTTATGTCCATTTGTACAGATTCCTAGACATCTGGAATGTGCTTATCACATCTTGTGTTCCCTTACTGTATCGAACAGTAAAACTTCAAAGTTGCAAAAAAAAAAAAGTCATTTTTTAATAGTGGACAATGTGCTATTTAAATAGAGCCAAAATATTTGTCACTTCATGTTTGCAAAAGTCCACAAGCTCATTTGTGCTAATGGAAGATGGTTTATTAAAATAAGCAGGATAGTCAGGCCAAATAGCTCACTTGGGCAGTGTACTATTTTGCTATTCGTATGACCTAGGTTTGAGTACTGTTCCCACTGCTTTCTGGAAATTTCAGTCCTAAGGCATCTTTCAGTCGGTCTCTAACTCTCTGCCTCTGTCTCTACTGAAAAAAAAAGATGAAAATGAAAAATAAGCATGGTAACATGAGGAGGAGAAATGTCATGTTTCCTCCAAACAGCTCTACTCCACCCACCCACACTTTCCTGATTTATTTTTTTATAGAAAGGAGACATTAACAAAATCATAGGATAAGAGGGGTACAACTCCACACAATTCCCACTACCAGCTCTCCATATCCCCTTCCCTCCCCTGATAGCTTTCCTATTCTTTGTCCCTCTGGGAGTATGGACCCAAGATCATTGTAGGATGCAGAAGGTGGAAGGTCTGATGTCTGTAATTGCTTCTCTGATGCACATAGCCGTTGACTTTTTTTTTTAAATATTTATTTATTCCTTTGTTTTTCATTATTGTAGTAGTTATTGTTGTTATTGATGTCGTCTTTGTTGGATAGGACAGACAGAAATGGAGATAGGAGAGGAAGACAGAGGCGGGGAGAGAAAGACACTTGCAGACCTGCTTCATCGCCTGTGAAGCGATTCCCTATAGGTGGGGAGCCAGGGGCTCAAACCAGGATCCTTAAGCTGGTCCTTAACGCTTTGCGCCACATGTGCTTAACCCGCTGCGCTACCGCCTGACTCTCCAATGAAGGACATTTTTAAGTAAGTTCTGGCTTTGAGGAAAATTTGCTTTGTTTGTGCAAGAAATGTTCAGCTAATCAGCAAGTGCTCCTAGATATACTATCCATGATGCAAAACTGTTGGCATCCTGAACTGGGCCCCCGTTTTCATTCGGGTAAAGCCTCAGAGAAATAGACACAGCAGCACCCAAATTTCTTCCAGTATCACTCATATGGTGCCACGGCTAGAACCTAGGTCACCAGTGAGATATCACCTTGGCCTTAATCTGTATTTCCTATGAACTGGGTGGTGGAGTATGCAGTTAAGCTCATGTTAAACGTTATCATGTGCAAGGTCCTCTGGATTCAAGCTTCAAAAGTGGTGAATACTACAGAGGTCTCTCTCTCTTTCTCTCTCTCTCTCTCTTGTCTCTTTTTCTTTCCATTTCTGTCAATAAAAAATAATTTTATAAAAGACCTATTTCTTATCGAATTCAGCGTGCTTAACAGACTCTAGGTACTCTCGCTCAGCTGAGTGGCCCCTGAAGACATAGGACCTAAAGGCTTAGGGGCCTTAATGTGGGGAGGCAGTTCCTTTTCAGGGGCTAGTAGGGGGCCCTGGAATACATTTGCATAAATGTTCCGCCTTTTTCATTATCTTTGGAAAGCACTCATCACGAAGCCCTAGACAGCCACCCCGCAACCCTCCTCTTCCCCCCCCCAACCACCTCTCCACAGCCCTTACCTTTCTCCACTTCCCACCTGACAGCTACCACAGCAATCTCTCTGGGAACCGGATTTTATATATTAAAAGAAAAGCTTTTATTGCAAAAAGCAAGTTTGGTTTATTTTGTTTTAGTAATGTAGGGCAAGTGCAAAAGGGGTTGCGGAAAGCAAATCCCTTTGGGGAAGAAAGAAGGCTCATTCCCAGAATAAGCATTAACAGTGGTAAAAATGAGTTCCTAAAAAGAATGAACTTTCTACCTGAATATTAACATAATTCTTATTTGGTTAACCAAGGCTGTTTTTAATAATCAGTGATGCTAGTAAGATATAAAATTATCACTTCTAAATTTTAGCCGGCCTTCCTGATAACTAAGACAGAAACTGAACCGTTTTGCATACCCAACCTGGCTTTAATAGCAGGTAAAGTTATCCCCCTAGTGCTATCACTGTCTGCACCACAGAATAAAATTACTGAAAAAATAGATTTCATCACCCTGAAAGCTTAATTGTATGTCAGTCTCTTTTACTACTAAAAAAGAAAACGTGTCTGTGTGCGCGTGTATGTGAAAAAAAGAAATAAACATCTGATGACATATCGTAACTTTCTTATGCTAAAGATTTTTATTATAGTCACATATCTGAGTAATTGAGACACTTTCACCAGACAGACATCACAAGCTGAACCATGACAATGCAATGCTAATTGCACACTGTGTTGACATTTCAAGCATATTTTCTGTGACAACATTTGCATTCATATACAGGTGATAAAGCAGAAGGATAATTTGAGTCATGATTCATGTTAGCAAGTGTATTACTCTCAAGCTAATCTTCAAACCCAGAATCTTCTCAGCAAAACTTTTAATATTCAATGCGGTAGCATGTACAGTCATCACTGTATGAGCCAACCAGCTCAGGACCAAGAGCCTGTTGCTGCTAGTCCTTGAAAGAGAAACATTATCACTATCTGATGAATTTTGTTATGTAAATATTCTTCATAAGTTAGAAGGTATCAGTCTATTAGAATGATCATTTTACCAAACAGTTTTTAAGTCAATGGGTGGGAATAAAGTCAAAGCTCTTTTGTAGCACGTGTCTAGATAATGCAGCATGTGTTACCCAAGTAACTTTTCTTTGATGTCCCATAGGACCTAAATAGGCAAAGAAGAAAGGTGAGGAAGCAATGCCCAAGTGTCCAGTACATTTATAAAAATACCAGTTTTAGAGTTCAGCATTTATTGGGAGTCATGTATCTTGGTTCCTATGAAAACAATTAATGTTTTCCAAACAGAAACTTCAACCTGGTTCTTAAAAATGTCTAGAGACAAACTGGGCTAGATGTAAGAACACATTAAACCAAGTTTTACTGTGCCTTTGGCAAATAGACCACCGAAAATGCAATAGAAACTAATGTCTAGAAGGCAAAATTTCTTTCTCTGATTTTGCCCATGGATAGAGTAGGTCTTCAAAGGGAATGCGAAAATTTAAAAGAAAAAAGGAAAAGTAACAATAAAATTTTTAATCATGAATATAGTTCTAATTTTTAAATGTATTCATAAGTAGCATCAGTCTAGACAATTTTTAATAATTTAGTCCCTGAAAACTAAAATTTCTCAACTTAAAGAGAAAATTTTTCAAAAGTCATCAGATTACAGAAACACAACTAGTTACACTTTTTATTGTTTAACCCTTAGCACTAAGCAAACTAAGACTTCCACTGTAAGATAAAACAAGAAAGATATTTGACACCACTCTTCTTGTGGTATTTACTTTTCAAAGGCATTTTAAAATGTTTCAGTATTTTACAGAAAACTAGAAATACTACAATTTACAAATATATCAGTTTCTTGATATACTTCCGGAAAAGAATAAATAGTGATCATGTTTAAATTTAAAGAGATATATTTATTTTAGAAGAGCAATGCTCAGCTCTGGTATATGGCGATGCTGAGAACTAAACATGGAATCTCAGAGCCTCAGGCTTAAAAGTAGTTTTTATAACCAGTGTAATATATGTATGTATATATATAATTTTAAATGAAATGGTTTTAGCATGCTAAAGAACAAAGCATTTAATCCACATTTATATTAGAAAAGCTGAAATTCTGAGTAAGATACAGAACTCTAAAATCCTATACTTTGCAAATTAAAAAAAAAATGAATGAGGTTCTTTTTTTTTTCTTGATATATAGAAGCCTCTTCAATCTTCAGTCTCATTATATGTAAATATTAGATGAAAAGAAGATTGGATTTACTTTTCTGTCTTGAGATTAATTCATTTTAGTTTAAGGGAGAAAGAATTAGAACTTTGTGTGATACCTACCTCACAGAGATCTTTTTAGACTTTTGTCTCTTATAATGAGGAACTGTCAACCAGATTCCAGACAACATGTTAAGAGTTTCTATTTCCTTAATTCATCCTACTATAACTTCAATTGCATAAGTGCAGGTAAATGAAATGCTAGTAAATTAGAATTTGTTGCTACTGAAAATAATCATGAGTCACAACCACTCAACAGATTACACAAAGCAAATGGTAGATTAACCTGCATTGCTTCATTATTAAATAAAAACATGCCTGCAATTTCATGCTACACTTAATAATGATGTAAAATTTAAACATTGCTTTTTATACAATTCTGGAAATCAGTTATAGATCTGAAAAGCATTCCAATCTTAAATTTACAGAATGACTAACAATGTGTAATAGAGTGAAATATTTATAACAAAATGAAAATATGTTTTCTTTGTAAGTAAACCAAATTCCCTAAGAAAAACTTCCAGTGAGACTGAAGAATTCCTGGAGCTATTCAGATAAAGTAATTTTCTCTCCTAGAAGAGAGTGTCAGACCTATATTATCATTACACCCAAATGTTTAACCCTACAAATAGAACATCATAATCAAAAAGAAGGAGTATTTTATTTCTCAAAAACATTGCTATGGCCTCTGGAAATATCCATATTTTATTTTCTATCTTCTTAAAGTTTCTCTTTAAGGAATAAGCACTACAGTGGCCCTGCCCACTGTGTACCAGGTCTATATATAAATAACAAACAAGTGGTTTTTATTCCAAACTTCATCTTATCAAACCTGACCAGCATAAGTAGGTGAATGTGGTCAATACAATTCTAGTGCAAACATCAACAGCTAAAGGAAATAAAAATCGCTCATCAGCTAGTTACTGGCTTCATACATTTAAGTTTGCTCTCTATTCTTTTTTAAATGATATCTATGCATTTGGCTTTTATTCCTAAGGGGAGATAGTGCCTTCTTTTCATTTTTTTATATTTTACTTTATTCTAGCTAGCCTTCCCCCCCCCTTGTAACTAATTTTATCCATTTTTCAAAAAAAAAAATGTACTTTTGCTCTGCTAAGAACAAAAGCTCCAGAGCACCCTAACAAATGTCACCATTAAGCAAAAGCAAGTGGTCAACATATCAAATGATAGCATGTAACAGACACTTTAGTTTGTGTTGTGTTAACAGACACACCATGAGTTTATAAGGAAAAATAATGTCTCGATTTACTGGTAAAAGTTTTCAGGATAACAAAAGGAGGTGAACCGCTGAAGAGTTGTTTTTTTTTATATTTATTTTATTTATTTATTCCCTTTGTTGCCCTTGTTGTTTTATTGTTGTAGTTATTATTGTTGTTGTCGTTGTTGGATAGGACAGAGAGAAATGGATAGAGGAGGGGAAGACAGAGAGGAGGAGAGAAAGATAGACACCTGCAGACCTGCTTCACCGCCTGTGAAGCGACTCCCCTGCAGGTGGGGGGCCAGGGTTCGAACCGGGATCCTTATGCCGGTCCTTGTGCTTTGCGCCACCTGCGCTTAACCTGCTGCACTACAGCCTGACTCCCCCCGCTGAAGAGTTTTATAAATAATTTGCATCTGTGAGAAATTTTCAGTTGTTGAGAGTTTAAATAAAGTTGTAAAAGCTGAGTATTTCAATTTCTAGGGATTGCTAAGTCTGATTGTGTTTAACCCTTCATGGAAGACTTCACATCTCACTCACTATTATTGAAATGATAAGCAAGAAAATAACTAAGAAATGTATGCATAAAAACTTTGGACAGAAACTTCATACTCTTGATTTTTAAAATTCTCAAGCATATGTTAATGACTAGCACTATCTAGTAATTATAATCTTCTACTTGCAAAAATTTAGATTAATTCTGATGGTGAAATGTTACATGATTAGATTTTCATTGAAAGACTTTGGGACTCACTACTTTTTAAAAAATACTTATTTATTTGATATCACAGAAAGAAATTGAAAAGGGGAGAGACAGAGAGGGAAAGAGACACCCTTAGTTAGCACTGCTTCACCACTTGTGAAGCCCCTTCCCACCAGAGCTATGGACAGGAGGCTCGCACCTGGGTCCTTGCACAGGGAAACTTGCGTGCTAGTCAGGAGAGGCCCCACGTGGCCATGTGACTCACTGCTTTGTAAACAAATGAATTTGAAATGTCAGCACTTCTACTCCTGAAGAACAGAACTGCATTTTTTCCCCATCTGAAATAAACTTTGCAAATACAAATGAGTAGTATGAGATACAAAAATTATATGGAAAGACTGTGTCATTACCATCACTGGATGCTCCTTTATGTGACTCCTAGTGTAAGGTAAGACATTTGTCTATGTTTAACATACTGGATTGTTCTCCATTTTAGATCATATATGATTTTATGAGATCTATACTGCCCTACTGAAAATGTATGCTATCACAAGTAGCTAAATTTCCACTTAGAATAGTAAGAGTGGTAGAGAATTTTAAGTACTTTAGTGTGTTATAGCAAAGATAAGCCCGTTTTACAATTAATCCTATCATTGCAGAACACCAGGTCCAGGTTGCTAAGTCTTTCTTTTTTCATTATTTTAAATGGCTAGTATATAAGAGAGTTTAAATGTCACCATTAATATTTTCTGAGGCAGAAAAAAATGTGTTACCTAGAAAATAACTTAACACTGCAATGGAATTTTCAATATCAATTCTGTGTTATATACTCTGCAGCAAAAATAACATTTCTAGTAGGAAGGAATTAATTATAAACCTAGCAAGTTCTAGACAATCACATATTTGTGTAAACAATTTTAACATGGTTTATTATATTTTCAGAATGATTAAATCTTATGTCCAGTTTTTAAGCTAATTCTTTCAAATATTATAATAAATATATATGTTATTATATGTATATATTTTCTCACATATCTATGTTATATATACATAAAACAGCACTTAATGGTCACTTTTTTGCATGTTTACATTGTGGGGGGGATAAATTGTTATTATGCATAACTAATTGCGATCTTCTCTCTGTTTCATAAATGGCCATAGCGGGATGTAAATAAAACATTGGCACGAGTCATTCCAGGTGAACTGTATTTCAGGTTGTAGTTTGGTGTTCTCATGAAGAATTGAGTACTTCCTGGTAGTAAATACCTAAAAAATGGTAGATGCAATATTAGGTTTTGACAAACAATTAAGCTTATCTTACAATAATTATCTTTCATGAAAGGCTTATGTGCTTAACAATTTATAGATTCTACATATGAACATGATACTATACTTATAGTGCAATCTAGTGTGTAGAGGGGAAGGGAGTCAGAGAGACCTACACAGAGAGTTGAATATAAATGTGACATATGGTCTTAGTATCCCAAGACAGTCCATCAAGAGTCATTGTACTAAAATGCCAGAAAGCGATTTGTGTGGCTCGTGTTAACTGGGAATTCACCATGAGTCTCTGTACATAAAATATAGAGATAGTCGGGAGTCTGGCGGTTGCGCATTGGGTTAAGCGCATGTGGCGTAAAGCACAAGGACCCACGTAAGGATCCTGGTTCTAGCTCCCAGATCCCCACCTGCAGGGGAGTCGCTTCACAGGTGGTGAAGCAGATCTGCAGGTGACTTTCTCTCCCCCTCTCTGTGTTCCCTTCCTCTCTCCATTTCTCTCTGGCCTAACAACGACGACATCATTAACAACAAATACAAAAACAATAAAAAACAATGGCAACAAAAGGGAAAATAAATAAATAAAAAAATATAGAGTGTCATATATTTCTTAAAAACATATGGCACAAGAATTTAGCTAATCACATTAATACTAGTTGTTTCAAAGATGTTGGAACCATTAAGTATAACTTAATTTCACTGATGCATTAAGATTACAGACAATCTGCAACAGAAAGTTAAAAATTAACATTCACAACTAGACTATATATATATATATATATGTATATATGTATATATATACACACACACACACATATATTTGTCACTAGAGTCACTGCTGAGGCTGGATACCTGCATGACTCCACCATTCCCAGCAGTCATTTTGCATATAGGGTCAGAGAAAGAAAGCAGTAGAGTAAGAGAGAGACAGATAGAAAGAAAGGGATCTACAGTATTATTATACCATTCATGAAGGTTTCCCTCTGCAAGTGGGATCTGGTGGACTGGACCTATCCTCATGAGTCTTGTAACATGTATGTTCTACTAGTGAACCATCAAGAAGCCCACAGATTTTAACTTTTATAGCCCTTGCTTATGAGAAGCTTTGTGATTTCATTAATATCCAAAACAATCAAGATTAGAGGTTGCATGCAGTCCTTGCAGGCAAATGTATTTCAGAATACAGGAATTTTCCTTATGTTGGAAGGGTAATATATTACATATAATTCACATAGGATATAACATCTCTATCAGGAACTTGGGGTATCACCTTCTAAACAAATCATTGACATGCTGTGATGGTTGGTATGAATATTTACAATAAATCAAAGAGTACTAATAATCTCTTGTCGATTCAGGTCAGATTTGCAATTTATAAGCTACTTTTGCTTCACTGTCTTTTGTTTTGAAGTACTGGGAATTACAATTAGAATGAACACCAGTATCATTAGTCTTCTCTTGGAAGAACATTACATGTGGCCAGTTCTAACTATACATCTACGGAGACATAATAAAAGAAAACCACGTCACAAACACAAACACAAATCACTAATAAAAAGTGTAAGACTAATTGTTAAGTGACATAAGTCGAAAAGGGAAGGACAAATACAGGATGGTTGCCCTTCTAGGTGGAACTTGAGAAGCAAGGACAGAAAAGGAAAACACAAAGTGAAACTTGGACTGGGTGGATGTACTTTACCAAAGCAAAAGACTGGTGAAGAAGAGCTTCAGAGGGAGTGAAGAGGGCTTTGGGGATCTAAATGTAAGATGAGGGGCAAGGTCCTAAGTTGGGATTGAGAGTGTTCTGCAGACACTCACCATAGGAAGAGAGAATCTGTATTCATGTGTCAACAATCATAACTGTAAACCATTAACCCTCCAAGAGAATGGAAGGGGGAAAATGTGCAAGCCCACAAGGATAACCAGGCAAACAAGTAAATGGGATATTGCACATCACGTATCAAGCAAGCTGCTGATATCAAACATGTATACAGAATTAGGACAGATCTACAAAGGAAGCAAAATTACCCCACTTAAAAGTGTGCCAAAGAACTGCACAGTTTTCTAAAGAAGGGAAACACATGGCCCACAGATACATGAAGAAATACTGAGGGGTTGAGCAGCGGAGTACTAGGTTAGGAGCACATAGTACAAAGCGCAAAGACATTTTCAAGGATACCGGTTCGAGCCCCCAGCTCTCCACCTGCAGGAGGGTAGCTTCACAAATGGTGAAGCAGGGCTGCAGATTTCTATCTTTCTCTCTCTCTATCTTTCCCTCCTCTCTTAATATCTCTCTGTCCTATAAAAATAAAAAATAATTGACCGCAGGACCACAGTGTAGGCACCAAGCCCCAGCAATACACCTGTAGTAAAAAAAAAAAAAAAAAGAAAAAGAAAAATGCTCCACTTCACTAGTCATTAGAGAAATTTAAAACTACCATCCTACACCTGACAGAACGACTTACATAGGTGTGCAGAAAAAGGAACTCTGCTACATTGCTGGTGGGAATATAAACTGATACAACCCCTTTGTATGGGCAGTTCTTAAGCAAATAAAAATGGAATTCCCTTATGATTCAGCAATACCATTCTTAGGCATTTATCCAAAGGACACTCAAACACTAATTTGAAGGGGCATATGCACCACTATGTTCATAGCTGCATTATTCTCAATAGCCAAAGAGTGGAAGCAGCCTAGATGCCCATCAACAGTGACTGGCTGAAGAAGTTATGGGATATATATCCCATGAAATACACTTTGAAATAAAAAATGATGCTCTTGTATCCTTCAAAACAAAGTGGATGGAACTAGAGGTTATGCTTAGTGAAATAAGGAGAGATGAAAGACAACTACCAGTGGTTTCACTTATATGTGGTATCTAGAGATATGATTCACATGAACTTGCCAAGAAAAAAAAAATAGAAGCAAACAAACTAAGACTTCTGAGAACTGTGGTGGTTCTCTTTGAAAGGGTGGGGATACAGATCTTTGGTGGTGGAACTATACATTTCAATCTTTCAATCCTGTAGAATATTATTAATAACATTTTTTTCAAAAGTATAAGCCTCGTAATGATGAGGACATGCAGTAAAGTCATAAAAACGATGTCTGGGAAGAATTTTCAGGAAGCAAGTAGTAACAGATTTGTACTTAGCAGTTAACCTTGGAAAAATAATGGTAGAACTTTAAATCATTTACTTTCTCTATTTGACATTAGAATCTTCTATGAAGACAGACAGAAAGTGGGGGCTGGGTGGTGGTGCACCCAGTTGAGTATACATGTTACCATGCATAAAGACCCAGGTTCAAGCCCTTGCCCCTACCTGCAGAGGGGAAGCTTCACAAGTGCTGAAGTAAGTTTCAGGTGTTTTACTTTCTCCCTATCTACACTTCTCTATCATATCAAGTAGGAAGGAAAAATGGATGAAAGCAAGAAAGGAAGGAAGGAAAGGAGGGAAGTTGATGACCAGGTCCAGAGAGATAGCCTAGTTGTTATGCAAAAGACTCATTCCTAAGGCCAGGTGGTGGCACACCTGGTTGAGTGCATGTTACAATATGCAAGGATCCAGGTTCGAGCCCCATGTCCCCACCTGCAGGAGGCAAAGCTTTACAAGTGGTGAAGCAGTGTTGCAGGCGTGTCTCTCTCCCTCCCTCTCTCCCTCCCTCTCCCTCTCCCTCTCCCTCTCTCTCTCTCTCTCTCCCCTTCTCTATCACCCTTATCCTTCTTGATTTCTGGCTGTCATATATACTGAAAAATAGAGATAATGGAAAAATGTAAAAAGACTTATTCCTAAAACTCCAAGGTCCATATGCCAGATCTGAGCAGTGCTCTAGTTTAAAAAAATAAATAAATAAATTGATGATCAAAGCTATTAGGTAGCTAGTTTACATTTCAAATGTTTATGAATCACTTCATTGACATATCTCTGTCAATGAAAATTACATTTATAACTATTATAGAAATTTTGTAGAGCATACATTGATTGTGATCAAACTACATATAAAATTTAGATTAAAATGGTATAATCCATAATATTATAACTATCAATTCCTGAATAATAATATTCTATAAAGCTATTATGTCATATCAAGAACTATAAGTAATTGCTCAAGTCATTAAATGAATAAAGCAGTAAAATAATATGCAAACCAAATTAAATCCAAATTGCACAATGGTTGATGAATAATTGTGGGACTGTGTGAAAGCTTTGTAGAGCTTAGGGGAGCTCTCCCATCCTTGGATGGAGGTCTGGAAAGACACCCCGTTTGTTAGCCTCTCTAGTTATAGAGATGAGCCAAGGGAAAAGTCTCCTAGACTCAGCTCGCCCTTGTAAGACTCTCAAGCCCACAGAGATATCACAGTTTCTCCCTGCTAGCAGCAGGCCACATGGCTGCCTATTTTAAGGTTCATTTACTCAGAGTTCACCTCACCTTCTGATCACAAAGGAGGACACACCTTATCACACACTCCTAACAGTGCCCTTTGATCTCCTTAATTTACATCAAACCTTGCTTATCTTCTATCTCACCTTAACTGGTTTAACCCCTATTCTTCTCTCAAATGCCTTTGGGTAATTAAATGCCTACATCAGGAGACTAATTATCTTGACCTTTATGTATCTGCATCAATTCTTGTCATACCAGCCCCTACCATAGGGGCAAGCTGACCTTTAAGAAACCTGTAATTTCTGACGTATTTGAAAAATGTTCTTTGTTTAAAATCTCTATTTAAACCCAAGCCCAGCCCCAAATAAATTGAGAGTGTTCGTACCAGAATCCTCCCCAAGTCTATTTCTTTATCACGTAGTCTCTTGAGCTAGTGATGGAGTCTTGGTAAGCTTACCTTCCTGGCTGAGAGTCATCCCACATGAGCCCCAGCAAATAATGAAGCAACTTTCTCACATCACATGGTATTTGAATTATTTTCTTAATATCGTTTGGGTAATTTATATGGATCAACTATCATGTCAAGAGCTAGGAGAATGATGAAGATGAACTTGATATCTTCTGTCACAAAAAGTACACCTTTTTTATTTAAGGCACACAAAATAAAATAAAGGTGCTTAATCCCACTATTTTGAAGTAACTGAGAGCTCATCTAGCTTCTATTATGCATTCTGGGGCCATTGAGATAATAGATAATACATACAATTTACAGATGAAAGCTGCCTGGTTCTGGCCCTAGCACTTCATAATGATTGAGCTGAGACCTGAATTACTGTTTCAAGACTCATAAAGCTTCATCCCTGTAGGTGGGAAGCAGGAGACCCACTGTAATAGATTACTCTACCAGGTGTGTCACTACCCAGCACCCTCTCCAAATAAATCTTTGATAAAAATTTACAGTGCATTCTGGCTACATTGATAATGATCATAGGAAACAGTAACACCTACCATATATGTATTTTTGATTTCCAAGCAATCATATTGCATTACAATGACTTCCATTTGTATTTTTGACTTAAAGATCACCATTGCACAGATACAAAAATAAAATCAAAATCAAATTCCACAGTCATAGCTAATTTATATGAACTATCACTGCTTTTAGTGTTTAATAGAGTCAGGATGCTACCAAGGGAGGGGATTGGATTTGAAACTCTGGGGGTGGGTGGATACTGTGTGGAAATGTACCCCTCTCTATCCTGTAGTCTTATCAATATTTCCATCTTATAAATACTTTTCTTTTAAATAGCATTTTCTATGCCCCCAGCATTATTCTGTGTTGCAAATATTCACTCTAGTTCTCACAATGATTCTACACAGTAAATGTCAGCTCCATTTGACAGGTGGATACACTGAAGCGTATGGGGTCAAAAGCCTTGTTCACAGCCACAGAGCCAGAGGCAGAATCAGAATTCAAATCCATATAAGCTAGTTCCCCGTCAAGAGCCCCAATTACTACACCAATTGTCATCTCTGCATGTGAATCTCAATTTTCTAATTAATAGGTACAATTATTATGTGCATTTTTAGAAGTCTGAAGTACAAAATAGCCTAGAAGAAAAATATTATAAACAGCTCTACAAACCTAAACTTTTTTGTAAAAGCAGGGGAAAAAAACACAGATATAGGCTTAAAAAAAAAAAAAGAAAAAAATACATGAAATCACACCGGAGAAAGTACTTTGTAGACTTCAAGAAAGTGCTGTGGGATATTTCAAAGCCGTATTGGGGAACACAACCGATCATTTGCCTTAATATTTGCATTAATATCTCTTGGGAGAGCCTACACAAGCTGAACAGCAAGGATTATGTTTGAAATGTTCTTTGCAATGAAGTTAAATAATACAATTTGATTATTTTAGCAGAAGGAGTATCTTTCGGAAATGGCTTTATAGACTGTATCTAAAGAGTTTGTACCAGAAAATGTGAAAAGTTCATAGCTCTATTTTTTCTTCTAGCTTACTGTGATATATACAAAAATAGCCAACGCATGGCTAATTTGGAACCAAAAATTCCTCAGAGTGTCTTCTTATTTGCCTCACACACAAGTTCACTCTTTTCTGAGAGGCTAGAAGTGCACCTCTGGGGGCTGGGCGATAATGCAACGGGTTACGCACACACAATGCGTAGCGCAAGGACCCACGCAAGAATCCCGGTTCAAGCCCCTAGCTTCCCACCTGCGGGGTGGGGTCACTTCACAAGCGGTGAAGCTGGTCTGCAGGTGTCTTACTCTCCCGCTTTCTGTCTTCCCCATCTTTCTCAATTTCTCTCTGTCCTATCCAACAACAACAACTGCTATACAAGCTATATAACAGTTATATAAGAATAACAATAACAACAATAAAGGCAACAAAATGGGAAAAATGGCCTCCAGGAGAGTAGATCTGCACTGTATGCACCATGTTCCAGAAATAACCCTAGAGGCAAAAAAAAAAAAAAAGCATTCACATATCCAACACAAAGACATAAAACATAACACAAACTCCTATTTAATTTTTTTAAAAAATGGGTTGGTTTGTCAAGTACTAGTTTATTGCTAAACTTGAAGAAACTCCTAGAATAAAACCAGGATCCCTAATACTGTCAGAAGAATTCAGCTCCTTTGTTTTGAGAATATAAGTCACTAAAGTTCATCACAGGAAATTGGGTGGTAGAGCAGCAGATTAAGCACTAAGCGCAGGGACCGGCAGAAGGATCCCGGTTGCAGCCCCCGGCTCCCCACCTGCAGGGGAGTCACTTCACAGGCAGTGAAGCAGGTCTGCAGGTGTCTATCTTTCTCTCCCCCTCTCTGTCTTCTCCTCCTCTCTCCATTTCTCTCTGTCCTATCCAACAACAATAATAACTACAACAATAAAACAAGAAGAGCAACAAAAAGGGAATACATAAATAAATATTAAAAAATAATAAAGTTCATCACAATATTTGTCCTGTGATTGCGTCAGGAGATAGTTCATGCAGTAAAGCATTGTAAAATTATACTACCACATGGGGGCGCCATCACACCAGGGGAATCTTCAGAGATGGTAGTGATGTCTGTCTTTTCTTTCTCTTTTATTTTTTTATTATTATTGGATATATAAAGAGAGAAGTTGAGAGGGGAGGAGGAGACAGAGAGACACCTGCAGCCCTCCTTCACCACTTAGGAATTTTTCCTGTTGCAGGTGGAGACCAGGGCCTTGAACCTTGGTCCTTGCGCACTGTAGTGTATGCACTTAACTAGGTGTGACACCACCTGGCCCCCTTCTTTCTCTAAAACACACACTCTTCCTTAAAAAAAAAAAATTAAGGAATGAAACTGTTGGCTCAGGAGTGGTGACACTGCACATATGTGAGGTACTGGTGCTTCAAAAAAAAACAAAACAAAAACAAAAAACCAATATTTCCATACTCCCACAAGTTAAAGAATAGGAAAGCTATCAGGGGAGGGAATGGAATATGGAGCTCTGGTGGTGGGAATTGTACCCCTCTTAGCCTACGGTCTTGTCAGTGTTTCCATTTTATAAATAAATAATATTTTTAAAAAAGAAATTAAAGAGAGAAGGCAATGTTAGGAGAAAAAAAAAACAGTATTTGTCCTGTGGTAAAAAAAATTTAGTTGCAGTAAAACAGAGCATAAAACTACTTTTATTATCTTTAAGTATACAACTCAGCATAGTAGTTATGTTAATAATAGCAAAGCTGCCATCACCACTATATAGTTACAGAACACTTTAAAAAATTCTGTTTCCAAACAGAAATTTTCTGTCCCCATTAAATGATAAACTCCCATAATGCCCCACTCCTAGTTCCTAAAAAAATCTCTATTCTACTTTCTATACCTATAAATCTACCTATAATTACTATAAATATACCATACTTTTACTTCTGTGTGTGGCTTATTAAACTTGGCATGTTTTCAAGGTTTATTAATGCTACAACATAGATCATAATCTAATGATTTTTAATATATGTTGCATAATATTCCACTGTATGTATATGCCCAATTTCATCTATCAACTCCCACTTTCTTTCCCCCTTTTTGGCTACTACTAATAATATTGTGAACAATATGAACATCAGAGTACAAGTATATGAGTTCTTGTTTTCAATTATTTTGAACATATAGGAATGAAATTGCTGGGTCATATGGTGAGTATATTTAGCGTATTAAGGAGCTGGCAAGCTTTCCTACACAGCAGTCACATATTATAATTTTTATTTATGTTTTAAACAGGGACAGAGAGGCAGGAATGCAGAGGAAGAATGAAAGCGATCACAGCACTTCAACCTGGATCATGCACGTGGCAAACCAGTACACTATGCAAGTAAGCTATTTCTCCTGCAATCCATGAGGATTCCAACTTCTAAATAGGCTTTCCAACACCTGTTAACATTCACTTTTATAACATCAATACTAATAGGTAGATTTTTGTCCTGAGGTTTTTAATTTTAACTGGAGGCTGGGGAGGGAAGGAGGAAGGAACAGCAAACAGTTGTAGCTTCAAGTTTGACCTCTGCCAGCAATGTGGGTTTGTATAAGCCACTTAATCACTCTGGTCTTCCATTTCATCTGTGAAAACAGTCCAGAACTTTTTTTTAATATTTATTTATTTATTTATTCCCTTTTGTTGCCCTTGTTGTTTTATTGTTGGATTGATCAGAGAAAATGGAGAGAGGAGGGAAGACTGAGAAGGGGAGAGAAAGATAGACACCTGCAGACCTGCTTCGCCGCCTGTGAAGCGATTTCCCTGCAGGTGGGGAGCCGGGGGTTCGAACCAGGATCCTTACGGTCCTTGTGCTTTGCACCTGCGCTTAACCCGCTGCGCTACCTCCCGACTCCTAGTCTAGAACTTTCTAGCCTGTCTAGCTCACAGAGTAGGAAGTCAATGAAATAGTGTACAGAAGTAAAACATTATTATTTATATGCTGTGAACATCAACCTCACTAAGAATATTACTCTTCTTCTAAGATAGATGAATCAAGCTATCTTAGCCTAAGGTCATGATTGTACAATGCATTCGATTCAGTCTTAAACTTTTATAATTACATAGTCTTTGCTAAAAACTGTATGAAACAAATGTCCAATTCATTGCATATTATAAAGTGATAACTTGTAATAACTATTATTCTTAGCACCCCACAGTCCTATTACAATAAAACTCCCCCAACTTCATAAAGTTACCCACTCTGGTAAGTATTTCTATGTTTGCTACCTAAATATACATTCCATGACCACCATAATTTAGAATTGCCTATTTTTTTGTTTTAAAAATAATATATTTCTTTGTGTAGATATTTTAACTTAACTGTATGTTTGATACTCATCTCTGTTACTAGGTTATATGTGCAGGATAGTCATTTTCCATGTTAGATTCTACTGTATGGATATTACAAAAATATATATCTTTCCTTGCATGAATATGTGTGTTGTTGACAAATTTTACTTATTCTGAGATAATGCCACTATATATTATAATAATGCCACTACATATATTATAATGATGATTATATGTGCATTTATTTCAGCTTTTCTCACATGTTAGAATTTCCTGGAAAGAGTAGCTGTGAAAACAGCATACTTTAGTACATAATCCTAAATTGTTGTTCAGAAGTATCAATTTTCACTGTCATCAGTGGTGGAAGGTGTGTCCACTACTCCACATTCTAATAAACTCTTGGTATAAGGTGACAGTATGGGATATTTCTGTGGTTTCATATTTCTTTGATAATTAGTTTAGAGACATTTTCAAGTATTTATTGGTCTTTTTTTTCTTCTTTTTATTGTGAAGAGTTTCCCTATGGAATATTCTGTGTTTTTTTTCCTTAGAAATACATAGTTCTTATATAGTCTTTGTAAAATTACAGAGCCTAAGGAAATTTTTTTTTTCCTCCTAGCATTTCCATATAGAAGAACTTCTACCAGTGTAAACTTTCTGACTCTTACCAGAAGTGAGTTATTTGGTTTGTGGGTTTAAAAGAAGGCATGCTTGGTCCAATCCCTTTCTCTTTTTTGGATCAGTCTATCTGCAGAAAGGTAAGAAAGATGCATTCTTACTTGTTCTTCTGCAGAAATTAGCAGAACTACGCTCTATGGAGTAATGTTAGTGGAAGGTTTAAGTTGACCCAGTGCTGCTTTTGACTGGATGGGTACATTTACTTCTGAAACTCAATATTAAAAACCTAAATTGGTTTACATCTATACCATCTCCTCAAAATAGATTCTCAAAGCAATGAAGCTACATTGTAATGATCATCTGCCAGCCCCATGCATAGTCTTCTCAAAATGTTTTTAACTCAGAGGTGAAAGAATATTGCATTTACTGACCCTTCCCACCCACCCCCCCCCCGCAAAAAAAAAATGCTCATAATCACAATACTGGTGTCAAACTGAACCTTTATCAGAAGTACAGAACTTAAGATTCCAGGTTTAAGAACAGCTCTTCTGAAAATCAGATGGGAGAGAAAATTGAAAGTCTGAAAGCAACTATAAGGTACGGTTTCAATGCTCCGGAGCTCACAAATGTTACAAGATACTGCAACAGAAAACGGATTAGGAAATCAGTGATTTCAAGAGTAATAAGGAAGAGCTTGAACTCCCCCCCTTCTTTTTTTAAAGTGGAACTTGAGGTTTTACAGATCATGCTTCTGTTAGTATATATGCTATCATGCCCTAAAGACTGCCATCATTCTTTTAAATGATATGGAAATATGTATGGAAGTCTCTTTTTTTTGGGGGGGGGGGCCAGGGTTATCACTGGGTCTCAGTGCCTGCAGTATAAATCCACTGCTCCTGGAGACCATTTCCCCCATTTCTGTTACCCTTGTTGCCCCTGTTGTTATTATTAATATTGTTGTTGTTACTGCTGTTGTTGTTGAACAGGACAGAGAAATCAAGAGAGGAAGGAGGGGAAGACATAGCAAGGGAGAGAAAGATGGACACCTACAGACCTACTTCACTGCTTAGGAAGCAACCCCTCTTAGGTAGGGAGCCAGTGGCTGGAACTGGGATCCTTACACCCGTCCTTGTACTTCACACTATGTGCACTTAACCCACTGTGCTACCACCCAGCACCTGAAAGTCATATATTTTACTCTGCTCATTTGCTTCTGTCAAAACATTAAAGCTGTAGACTATGTAATATTTATAATTTCTAATATTAATGCCTACCTTTACCATTATTTGAGTCAATCAACTTCTCTTTACAAGGGCGGGGGAGAGTTAAATATGGCTAATGGTACAATAGCAATATAATGAAAAGGAATGTAAATGTGTCTAACACTTCTGGTGGAAAATGTTCCAAATATGACTGTTGCAGGTCATATTTTCAAATGTTCACTTTATTATACTCCCTAAGCTTTTTAAAAATAAACATCAGTTTCTAGGCTTTTTATTTTTAATTCAAGTTATGATACTTTCATTATCTTCACTGTCTATTCAACTGTTAGCTGAATAGACAATTTGAACTCTACAATTTTTGACTACCAGGTAGCTTTTCAGCTGTTTCTTTGTATCTTATCTCTTGAGTAGTACTAAAACTTGCACAGACTAAAAATAAACTTTAACTTAAATGGGTGGTTGACAAGATAGCTCACCTGTAGTGTGCCTGCTTGGTCACGCAAACATCCTACTTACTTTGGAGTCTGGTGTTCACCATACTGGAGTAAGCTTTTGTACTGTAGTGGTGCTCTTGATTGGTTGGTTGGTTGTCTTTTGGCTTTTTATTCCCCCATGGGGGGAGGGAGGACCCTCTCGCTTATTTGATTAAAAAATAATAATAATAAGATGCATAGGAATGATTTTAAAGTCCAAAGAGACACCAACTTTGTTTTAAGGCTGTAGTAGCTGACACAGCATCTATCTCCTCGCTAGCTTCTCCAGCCTTCTCTGTGGACTACAATAATCCATTCAGAAGCCTGTTCATTAACACAGTAGTTTTTGAAAAGTTTTCCACTGGTTCTTCACCTGCTCATTACCTGTTATGCCTGTGGCCTACAGTACAACATTTAGAATCTAAAAATGAAAAAAAAAAAAAAAAAAAAAGGGAAGAACCAAAAACCAAAAACTGTCAAAACCTACTTGAAAGGTTTGGGGAAAGAAGGTTTTTAATTTTTCACTCCCCACAGCTATTTGAATTTTTTTTTAATTTTGTTTATTTATTTTCCCTTTTGTTGTCCTGTTTTTTAATTGTTGTTGTAGTTATCGTTGTTGTTATTGATGTCGTCTTTGTTAGATAGGACAGAGAGAAATGGAGAGGGGAGGGGAAGATAGAGAAGGGGAGAGAAAGATAGACACCTGCAGACCTGCTTCACCATCTGTGAAGCAACTGCCCTGCAGGTGGGGAGCCGGGGGCTCGAACCAGGATCCTTACACCGGTCCTTGCACTTCACGCCATGTGCGCTTAATCCACTGTGCTACCACCCAACTCCCCCCACACCTATTTGATCAGATCTGTATCACCACTGCAATTTCAACGTTAAAACAGGCCAGTAGGCAGACAGTGAGCCTGGCGACAGGTTTAAGGCATGGCTTCCATGGCCACCTTGGACAGATCAAAAGATAAATATATATGGATTTAAGTCATTTTAACATGAAGCAACATGAAATGCCTATAAATTCCCAATTCTGCATTTACCTTCTCAAAACAAAAACTCAATTGAGTAGTGTGTCCTACACTTAAAAAAGAAAAGCACTTTGCTGCCCAGGCATGACAGCTAATGGACAGTATTAGTCAAGATACATAAGTAGGTTTTTACCAGAGCACTGTTCAATTGTGATTTCTGGTAGTACTGAGTGATTAAACCTAGGACCTTTGGTTGCTACAGGCACGAAAATCTTTTTGTACAACCATTAAGCTACCTCCCCAACCCTTATCTCTCACTCTTCTACATGGAAAGAAAAAAATGGACCCAAAGTGACACCAGGATGGGGGGAAAAAGTAAACAGGAACTTCATCTTGAAGACTGATATAAAAATACTTCTTAATTACTCTACTCAGTCAATTTCTAAACAGTATTATTTGCATGGTTATAGAAAATTACCCATGTTAATATATATTTTTTTTCAAAGTTAAGAGGGACTTTAAAACCACCTCTGACAGATTTGTTTTCTGATGGAAGAAATAGCAAGAGACAAACTGAACAATGAAAATTTAACTGATGACACCTCAAGTCTATGAGGCTGAAAGACAAATGTTTAGGATAAATGTTGAGATGTCTTTATCTGGGAACAAAAATAAATTTATCATTACACTTTAGAAATGATTACCTGACTTCTGAAAACAGAAGTTTACCAACTAAATAACCTCATGTCCATGCAGGCTATTTCTGTCAGATTTAGGTTTCTATCTTTGTTGTGTTTTTGAAAAGTGAAGATTAAAAGTATTTTGTGTAGCCTCATGGGAATAGCTCCGGCTATGAGAGGGCCAACTTCGATGCTTTGAGAACACAGAGGTCCCTGGTTCAATCACAGTACCACCTTAGGACACAGTTGAGTAGAGCTTTGGTCAATCTCTCTTCACCCATTGTCTCTCAAAAGGAAATAAATAAATGCTCAAGAAATTTTAAATTAAAGTATTTGTAGGATACTAACATTATGGACTCTCAACATTTGGTTTTTAACTCTAGCTGTACAGACCAAAAGAAGCTTTCGAATTTACTCTGCATTATGGCATTACATTATATAAAACTTATAGAAGCCGGATAATGTAAACAAGTACCTGAAATTACCCCAATCCGAACCAATGCCTGAAAGTGATCCTCTTGTATCTGCTGAATATTTGTACACCACTAGCAGGCACTGTTTACAAAGCTCAACCACACGCTGGCAACACTGAAGCTGCAATGGAGTCACCACCTCTGGACTTTTGCTGAAAATGCTCTCCCACGAGGATCTGTTGGCATGGAAATAAACATCACCTCATGCAGCTGTTAAAAATGGCAACCGATTTATCACTTACCTAGCAACAATTCAGTAAAATAAAGCAGTTATGGCTTCACACATTTGAAATATCTGCAGATGGCTCAAAGTGACGAAATAAATAAAACCTTAAAAATTAAATCTTTCCACTGAAAAAACACAACATAGAGTTCAAGACTATTTGTACCTACAGACTACTGCTGCCAAATGAGAAAGCTAGCAAGATGGTTTCTTAACTCCTCCTAAAACACTGAGTGACACTCTAGCGAAGTGTTGTGAAATACTTAGCTAATTTCCAAGTTAGGATTCTAGGAATTTTAGGTTTTCTAGGATACTATATTTACTTTCTAAGTTATAGTGATGCCATGACTCCCGCCCCCCCCCCCCCACACACACACATACAAATTGAATAATGGAACAAGAGACATAGCTCACCCAGCACCACCTGGGAACGCCACAGCTCTAGAGGAAGGTCTGGTGTTATGATGTCTCTCCCTCTCTCTCTCTGCTAAGTTGAATTTTTTTTATGTCCTATTTATGTTTTCTGTCAGAGTTTTACTGGAGCTCCACACCTGAGTGATTCCACCACTCCTTTTGGGCACTTTTTCTTTGCTTTGTTCAAGAGAGAGAACAAAAGACAGAGGAAGAAATAGAGAGAAAGAATGAGAGATAACAACACCACCACTCTATTTATGAAGCTTCACCTTTTGTATGGTGCTGTCTCTCACATGCTGTCAAAACCCATGTTCTCTTGCATGATCAAGGTTTGCTCTACTGGTAAGCTGTCATCCAGTCCCCTGCCTCTGTGTTACTACCGCAATGAAAAAGTTGGCCACCAAGTGGTGAGATCGTGCATATGCATGATCCACATAACAAAAGCAAAGTAAGATAAAACAAGCCAGGTTCTCTACATGAAAGATTCTACATGAAAGGTAAAGTGAGCTCAACAAGAATTGGCCCTATTGCAACCCAAAATGTCATCTCCCCCTCTTTTAGTATACTCAAACTTTCTTGAAAGCAGAAAAGCACACTTCTGTGATAAACCTCAAGTATGTCTCTGTGTGTTTGTTAACTATATATGTAGATATAGATATATAGAAAGACACACACATATTTACAATTCTACAGTTTACTGTTGTGGCCCAAATCAGACTGTACATCACACATCATTACTAGGGAGGGAGGGAGAGAGAGAAAGAGAAAGAGAGAAAGAGAGAGAGATGGAAATTTACTTCCACTAGTATAAGTGAAAATCTTTTTTGAGCCTCAAGGAGAAAAAAGCTAGTAGCAAACCAACTTGCCTAGTTCTCAGAGAGACAGAAGAGTTGATTTTCAGAAAGAAAAATGTATTTCAAACACATTTCTCTGAAGACATGTACTTCCCAGTGGGAAATTCAAAGTCTCCATTTTCAAACTTCTTTAGATACTCAGTATCTTTGAAGTTAGGGGGGGAAATACATTCGAAAATCAGAAACTTTTTTTTTTTTTGGAGAAAGACTACTGTCTATTTTTTTTCCAAGAGAAAGATGGTTCCCAAAATATAGTATGTCAACAAAAAGTGACAGTTTTGCTTTCAAAAGAATATAATTCAAATGAATAAATTGAAAGGACTGAATCTTTTCCCATGTTCTATGATACTGAGGATTAAATATAATGCTGTTTTTATTAACAAAGAAGTCAAAGTTCTCTCCATTTGAGAAGTACTAATACACTTGTTAAATTCACAATGAACATTTAGTTCATTAATAAATACAAGAAATTTGGGTATGAGCTTATAAAATACACATATACCCAATATATACTTTATTTGATAAAAATGTTAGAGGAAATCCAATTGGGTAATCTGTTAGCAATGTCTTAACCTTGCAGGTCATATATTTGTGAGTCCAGAGAAATAACAATTTCAGGGGTCAGGTGGTGGTGCACCTGGTTAAGCACACACATTACAGTGCACAAGGACCCAGGTTTAAGCCTCTGGCCCCTACCTGCAAGGGAGAAGCTTCACAAGTGGTGAGGCAGGACTACAGGTTTCTCTCTGGCTCTCTCCCTGTCTTCCCCTCCCCCTCTCAATTCCTCTCTGTCTTTATCCAATAATAAATAAATAATACATATATAAGAGAAATAATAATTTCTTTTATATTTGACAAATGTAAAAGCATAAATAAAATATCATCTCAATTCTTTTTTCTCTACTGCGATTCTGAATATTTCTACAAAGTCTGCTTCCCTCACTTGCTCCCCTGTCGAACTGAATAGATTCATATTTTGATCGCTTTGACACTGTGGCAGGAGAAATGACTGCTCACATGAAGTGGGGAAGCCCCAAGGGGTGTGGGGACGGATATGTGCAAGATGAAAATGAAGGGAGAGTGAAAGTGTGAGAAAAACATTTCTAGTACACTGAAAGAAAGACAAAAAATCATGGTGCAAAGCACAAGGACCAGCCTAAGGATCCCAGTTCGAGCCCCCGGCTCCACACCTGCAGGGGAGTCACTTCACAGGGGGTGAAGCAGGTCTACAGGTGTCTTTCTCTCCCCCTCTCTGTCTTCCCCTCCTCTCTTCATTTCTCTGTCCTATCTAACAATGACAAAATCAATAACAACAATAACTACAACAATAAAAAAACAAGGGCAACAAAAGGGGAAATATATATATATATATAAAGAAAGACAAAAAATTTTGTGAAACTGACTATGAAGAGAGAGAAAAGAGTCATTCAGTGAGATAGCACTCAAGTAGATAGTACCTGAATACTGGTCCCTTTGTGGTTGCCAAAATTTGTGGTGGGAGGCGAGGGAGGTGAAAAGAAACCCAAGATTGTCTCTTCCCCATAGTGTCTATGTCACCACAGAGTTTTCCACAAAGAATTTTGAAGAAAATCATAGTTTCAGGGATTGAAAACTTTTATTTAGCAAAGTGAAAAACATGCCCAAGTGTGCGGATCATTCAAGCAAAAATAGCAGAGTTCATGAAGAAGCTAGGTTCTTTCACGCACTTCGAAGGGCCTACCTTCACTTCATTTATTTTTTGAGAAGATTGGGATGATTTCAATGCTCTTGAATTTGTTGATGCTGTCTTTGTGGCCTAACATGTGGCCTGTCCTTCAGTATGTGTTATGTGGATTTGAAAAGAAGGTGTATTCCAGTTTTTTGGGGTGGAGGAGTCTGAAAATGTCCAAGAGGTCTAGTCTGTCAATCTCTTCATTCAATTCTCTTGTATCTTTATTGGTTCTCTGCTTTGTTGATCTGTCTAAGTGTGAGAGTGGGGTATTGAAGTCTCACACTATTATTGTATTAATATTGATGTATTTTTGAAATTCTTTCAGTAGATGCTTAATGTATTTAGATGGTCCCTCGTTGGGTACATAGATGTTAATAATTGTTAAGTCTTCTTGGCTGATTGATCCTCTAATCATTATGTAATGTCCTTGCCTATCTTTTATGACTTTATTTAATTTAAAATCTATCGTGTCTGAGATGAGAATGGCTGTTCCTGCCCTTTTTTGTGGACCGTTAGCCTGTATGATAGTTTTCCATCCTTTCACTTTAAGTCTGTGTTTATCTTGTTGTGACAGATGGGATTCTTGCAAGCAGCATATGGTTGGGTTATGTTTTCTGATCCATCTTCCCACTCTGTGCCTTTTGATGGGTGAGTTTAAGCCATTGACATTTATTGATATTATGGATTTAATGTATTGTAGTGCCATTGTTCTAAGAAAAAAATTTGTTTACTCTGATATATTGCAAGTATTATAGTGATATTCTTGTTTATAAGAGGTCTTTTAGTACCTCTTTCAGGGCCGGCTTGGTGATGGTTGCCTCCTTTAACTGTTGTTTATCTAAGAAGGTTTTGATCCCTCCATCTAGTTTGAATGAAAGTCTAGCAGGATATATTATCCTTGGTTGAAACCCTTTTTCATTCAGGGCTTGATAGATATCTTGCCACTCCCTTCTGGCTTTTAGAGTTTGAGTGGAGAAGTCTGCAGATAATCTTATGGGTTTTCCCTTGTATGTGACTTTTTGTTTCTCTCTTGCAGCCTTTAGGATCCTTTCTTTATCCTTACTTCTTCTCATTGTGACTATGATGTGTCCTGGTGTCTTCAGGTCTGGGTTGATTCTGTTTTATTACTCTCTGGGCCTCTTGAACCTTGATATCCTTTCTGTTATTCAGGTCTGGGAAGTTTTCTTCTATTATTTCCTCTAGAATGTTTGCTTCCCCTTCCTCTCTTTCTTCCTCTGGCAGGCCAATTATACGAATGTTACTTCTTTTGAGATCATCCCATATGTCTCTGTTGTTGTTTTCAGTGTCTCTCAATCTCTTTTTAAGCTCTTTCACCTCTTTCTTAGTTTTCTCTAACTCATCCTCTGTCTGACTAATTCTGTTTTCTGCTTCTGTTAGTCTGCTTTCCCTTGCCTCAGCTTCTTTCTTCATTACAGCTATTTCAGCTTTCAGTTCTCTAATTGCCTCAAGATAATCAGTATTTTCCTTGGAGGTCTTAACTGTTATTTCCCTAATACTGCCATTCCTTTCCTCCAATGTTGTTTTCATTTCTGTGATTAATAAGTTTATTATTGCTTGCATACTTTTCTTATCTATGGTTACTTCTGGCTGATTTGTAGTTTCTTCTGGGCTCTTGTCTTCATTCATTGGAGTAGCGTTTTATTTGTTTTTAATCTACCCATTTTTTTATTTATGTGTTTCTCTTTTTTTTTATGTTCTGTTGTTCCTCAGTTGTTGTGTCTTGAGTACAAGTAACACTGTACTAAATACCTTTATGACAATTGTACTCACCAACCTCCGGAATTACAGTAGCAACTGAAGTAAGTATTGAAGTAGTTTAATCGTTACCAGTTAGCCAAACAATTTCTCCAGTCCGTGAAAAAATAGTAACCAAATCCCAGTGAAGAAAGAGAAAAGAAAGAGAGGATAGCAAGAATAGACAGTTATGCAAATCTACTATCCACTGTATATTCTAGGGGTAACAAGAGGGGAAAGGGAACTAGAGCAGAGATACACACATACAGAGTCCACTCCGAGTCATATTTCTTCCCCAAAGTAATTCACAAATTCAGAAAGGCAAAGAAGAAGAAGTGTATGACAAGATTTAAAAAAAAGAGAGAGAGAGAGAGAGACAAGAGAGAGAAAAGGGAGAAGATAAGAAAAAGAGTTGTAATTAAGGAGCAGTGCAAGGAACTTCCCAAATGTGTATCAGTGAATTCAAAAAAAACACCCTGTTTGGTGGTATGGGGTATCCTGCTAGGAGCTGGTCCCCAGTGACTGCTTATGGGGGGGCGGGAAGGAGGTATGCTTGAAAATTAAAAGGAAGAAAAAAGAATTTTTCCCCCTACTCTAATTCTTAACCCTAATTAAGTTATAGTCATCTCCTTGTCACCGCTATGACACCTTATTGGCTGGCCTGCTAAAGGCAGAAAATCCTATTGTCTCCAGGGAATGTGTTTGGAGCTCAGAGGCTAGCAGCTTCTCCATCCGCCATCTTCCGGGAAACCCCCCCCCCAGACTTTTTTAAAGGATTGCTCGAAAATGAAAACTAGCTCCAAGTCCTTTGATCCAATGAGAGCTATACTCAAGAAGTCTTTGGATCCGCCCTCAGGGTCGCAGTGGTCCCTGGAGACTCCCAAGAGAAAGCCCCCGAGCTAAAGTGCTCTCTCCGGGTCCTCTGCCGGCCGCTGCTGCAACCGGCGGAGGAGCCACCTTCCCGGGTGGAGGACAATGCCCAGCGCACTCGCCTTGCCCGGCGCTGCCTGGTAAGTCTGGAGCAGCCCGCCCGCTAGTCCGTGCCACCTTTACTCTAATTCTTAACCCAAATTAAATTATAATCACCTCTTTGGTGTCACCCCTTATTGACTGGCCTGCTAAAGGCAGAAAATCCTACCGTTGCCAGATGTGATCAGAGCACTCACTGTTAGCAGCTTCTCAGTCCGCCATCTTCCCCCTCCTCCACTTCATTTATTTTTTAAGACTGTCATATTACGGAGGCAGGCGGTAGTGCAGCAGGTTAAGTGCACGTGGTGCAAAGTGTAAGGACCGGCATCAGGATCCCGGTTCGAGCCCCCGGCTCCCCACCTGCAGGGGAGTCGCTTCACAGGTGGTGAAGCTGGTCTGCAGGTGTCTATCTTTCTCTCCCCCTCTTTGTTTTCCCTTCCTCTCTCCATTTCTCTCTGTCCTATCCAACAATGACGACATCAATAACAACAATGATAATAATTACAACAATAAAACAAGGACAACAAAAGGGAAAATAAATATTTAAAAAAACTTTAAAAATGGTATTCTGTTTCTCACACTAGCTGTGTCTGTGGTAGATGAGTATAGATATTGTATGACTTACTACCTATAATGTATAATATTGTGTACATTCTGAATGCTGTCTTTGTTATCTCTATAATAGCGGTGGGACCCTTCAATTAATTTGAATGTGAACTCTGGTTTGGGAGCTAGGGGAACATAAAGATAAATAGCTTATTTTATTTGTGTGAATTCCCTATCTCCATTCCTTCACTTCATTCTGACACCACACCTATGCCTACAACCTCTTCCTTTTAGGTAGGAGGCCTGACTTCCTCAGCTGTTCTCCGGATTCTCCCCTCTCAGTGTCAGGAGCAAAAACAAAAGTTCTAGGTCACAATAATTCCAGGTCCCAGTGGGACTGGAACTTAGCACCTCTGGTCCTAATCTTTCCCTAAAAACAACATCTCTTTAAACTCAGTATTAATTCATGCACATATGGTAATTTTTTATTTACTAAATTAAGAGTAGGACTTACGAAAGAAAAAAAAACTGGAAGAAAAATAAAAGACCTCTCGCAGTAGTCTGATATGACATTCTAAATAAAATGTGATTTACAGTGTGAGTAGCTTTCACTGTCCCTAAAGCGACTAATAAAAACAGAAAATTTTAGGTGTATCTAGGCATTGGATCGACCTTCTCGTGGTGCATCCCGTGAGTACCCATTTATTGGGGAAACTGACGATCCTTCCTAGCCGACTGAATCCACATGGATCCCAGTCACTTTCAAAGCCAGCAACAAGCAGACATCAGGCTCAACCTGACGCTGTTGACTGGCTACGGAAGAAGGGCAAATGCTAAAAGAAGAACTGCTGGCCAGGACTCCATTCTCTTTGTCAATAATTAAAAGTCAGCACAGCAAAGGCCCTCATAAATAAAACAACCAATCAAACAAACAAAAGACATGAACAGAACTTGTTTCATTTTGGCACATAATGAAAGTCTGTCCTTCAAACTGAGAGTATTAGAACCGCATCCCTCACCTCCTACCTAACACAGGACATTGCCTAGTAGCTGTGAAATGGCTCTGGAGTGCTATCACATCTTAATTTGCAATACCACACCTCTTTTGATAAAAGGGAGACAATACAGAAATAATTTAAAATACCAGAGTCTTCATCTAAAAGTCCAGGATCTTCTCTGCCTATTTTTTTGAATCTAAATTTCAAAGTAGGAGAGCCAAAACCCATAAAATCAAAAACAAACCAAAAAAAAAAAAATCACTTAAAATTATTTCCGGCACTTTCTAACCCACAAATGAATGTGTAAGGAAACAGGTCATGCAACACAGTAACAAATCATGAACATCAACAGTACTATAGGGAAGTCCTTAACAAAACCCAGAAACTTGAAAAATCTTCATGCGAGCCAGAATCCAGTTAATTTCCACCTCTGTTTTCACTAACACATTTCAATACAGCAACTAACTAAAGAGTAAAACTGATTCATCTTCTCTAGTAGAAGGACTCATGTGTAAGGAAGTGGCCCAAAGATTAAATGGCAGAAGTGTAGGAGCTTCTAGGCCTGGAAACTGAGATTCCCAATCTCCACCCTACAAAATAACAATGGGAGGTACTTGACATGAGATGAGCAAGCGACTTGGCGCTTCTACCCACCCCCCCACCCCTGCCAGCAACTTGGGAAACAACAGATGATTCGAATGAGAAAAGCTTTCCTTGCAATGCCCTGGGAAATAGACACTTGAGGAAGAAGGAAAAAAAGAATAAAAAGGACTAACAAGACTGGAAATGGTTACTTATAAAAATAAAAAGAAAAGAAAGTTAGGATATCTGACATGGAGCTGCAACACACCAACCTCTCTACCTAAAAATCAATGACATGATTTATATGTGGGCATGGAATAGACTTTGCCTGATAGCAAAAAGTAGTAACCTTTAAAAGAGGGGTAATAAATGAAAGTAGGGAAGATAGATTTGAGATAGCCCCACTCTCAAATTGTACAACGTCTGTTTTCTTATTTTCTTCCTTATTTTTATTTATTCATTTATTTATTTATTTGCCACCAGGATCATTGCTGGGACTCAGTGCTGGCACTACAAATCCAACATTCCCAGTGGATTTTCTTTCCTTTTCTTTTCCTTTCTCTTCTTCTTCAATCTATTTTTAACAGTTAAGATCAAGAGAAATTGGGAGTCGGGCAGTAGCACAGCAGGTTAAGCGCACGTGGCACAAAGCGCAAGGACTGGCTTAAAGGTTCCAGTTCGAGCCCCAGGGTCCAGGTTCCAGCCCCCAGCTCCCCACCTGCAGGGGAGTCGCTTCACAGGCAGTGAAGCAGGTCTACAGGTGTCTATCTTTCTCTCCCCCCTCTGTCTTCCCCTCCTCTCTCCATTTCTCTCTGTCCTATATAACAACTATCAATAACAGCAATAATAACTACAAAAACAACAACAACAAAGAAAGCAAGGGCAACAAAAGGGAAACTAAATAAATATAATAAAAATTTTTAAAAGATCCGAGAGAAATTGAAAGCGGGAGAGGGAAACAGAGAGGGAGAAAGACAAAACACCTGCAGGCCTGCTTCACTGCTCATAAAGAGCGCCCTCTGCAGGTGGGGAATGGGGGCTTAAAGCAGGGTCCTTGTGCATGGAAATGTCTGTGCTCAACTGGTGCACCACCGTCCACCCCACGCCACATTATTTCTTTTTTAATAAAAAGTTTTCTTGTATAATTGAAGGCAAGGGGTTCAAAATGGACCAGGAGCAGGTAAACCCAGTACTTTGACTTCATTTCAAAAAGAGCAAGGAGAGTAAAAAATTCTGGACTATACTCACTGGATAATCAGTTAAAGAATAATTAATGAGCTGAGAAGTGCGAACAGCCATACATACAACTACCCATTGCCCAGCTACTAATGACTGTATAAAGAAGTTGTGGAACTGGTATTAAAATGAATATTTCATTGCAATTAATGAAAAGATGATATTCTTCGGGACAAAATGGAGGAACCCGAGGTGATGATGCTTCGTGAAATAAGAATGGAGGTAAAAGCAACAGACGGTTTCGTTCATGTGTGGAATACAGAGAATGAAAAACACATGAACTTGAAAAAAAAATAGGAGTAGCTACACTATGTCTAAGACTTTGTGAGAACTATGGTGGTTATCATTTGGGGGTGAGCAGGCACAGGACTTTGGTGGTGGGTGCAATGTGTAATCTTAGAATCTCATAAACCATTACTAAATCGCTACTAAAATAAATTTGAAAAAGACATTGTGAGAAGAGTGGGCTTCATATCACTTAAAGTAGACTGTATGTTACACATACATTTTCAAGTGGACACTTCACTCAGCTAAGATGCAGACCGTGGGTCAAAGAATATTTCTGACAATCTTTTTTTTGTCTTAAAATTCTAAAAATGCAAAGCAAAACAAAACATTTCCATACCAAATTTCCACAGGAAAATGTGTTTGACTAGAGGGTTCAAACCAGATTCCCTTTGGGGGGGGGGTATATATATTGGGGTATTAAGTGGGTACTGAATGATGCCAGAGCTTTTACAGCTAACACATTTCTTTTTTTTTATTCCTTCCCATAAAAGACTCAACCTCTTTTTTTTTTTTTTTTTTGCTTTCCTTGGCAAACAAGCCTTATTCTTCCCTTCCCTCAAGTCTCAACTGAAATGTTATTTCCTTGGAGACCTTTCAAGCTCTCACAGCTGAGTTTGAGTACCATAGCATAAAAAAAAACTCCCTAGAGTTGACTATCTCGGTAAAACAGTATGGATAGCTTCATTCAAAGAAAAACTTCAAGAACTTGTCCCCTGGAGAGAACACATTCAGAACATGTAACTTTACAATACTCAGACAAATCTACGATTTTGTGATGGGGTGGGGGCTTCACTGGACATGGGTTTCAGCACCCTGGCAAAGCAAGAGAAAAGAGGTGGTTTTTTATTTTTCATTACTTTATGCATCAATAAAACCCTTGGGCAAATTCTAGGGAAATCCATCACAAAGGTCTACATTATTCTTAGAAGTTTCTGAATGTGGGTATTCTATTGTTTTATTACCAGGGTGTTGACAGGAAGAGACAGAATCAAAGTAAACCAGAATTATTTGATTTTATGGTTTTGGGGGGGGGGGGGTTGGCCAGGACTTTACACCTATTGTGAAAAATGAATGTGTTTTTAAATAAATCTTTTAAAATTAAGTATTTTATTTTATTAAAACTAAATCTTTTCAACCAAACTAAAAGGAGATTCTTTTTTCTCCCTTGATGAATAGGTGGTTTTAACATCAATATTCTCACTTGTAAGGGGTAACTTTTCACAAGTGGTGAAACAGGTCTGCAAGTGTGTCTCTCTTTCTCTCTCCCTCTCTATTTCCTACCTCTCACATTTCTCTTTATCCTAACAGAAGGAGGAGGAGGAGGAGGAAGAAGAAGAGGAGGAAAAGGAAGCAGAAGAAAACACCTACATTATTGTTAGAACAAAGTTTAAAATAAATATTGTCCAGACATGATTCAAAAGAGAAGCAGAAATAATCCAGGTACAACATATACTGTGACTGAGTATGCCAAAGAAACTCATTTGCAAAAATAAATAAATAAATAGTAATAAAATAAATAAATAAAACAAACAAGCTTTTCAAGAAATGGATGGAAAGTACAGGTCAAACTGGACTCAGAAGTCCACTTGCCCAGGAACAATAGGCTAGAGATTTGGTTAGTGGTGTGAGACTTGCAATAAAGTAGACTTACTTAGCAAGTATGGCAATGCTGCTTTGAGTTTGAATTCAGCCCCCATTATATTGAAGGAAAGTTCAGGGCTGTGGTCTCTGTCTCTCTGTCTTCCCTTTCTCCTACACTCTCTCTCTCTCTCTCTCTCTCTCTACCTCCCTACCTTCCTACCTCCCTCCTTACTCCCTCTCTGTCTTTATCTGAGAAAGTCAGTATGAAGCAATGAAACCCTGAGCCTTTTTTAGACAATGAAGAACCACTTTATGGACATCTTTCAGGTAAGGCATTGATAATTTTCTATGGATTCAAGGCCACAAACACAAATTTCACTAACAGAATTTCTTTATTGCTTTCCAGGATGGCAAGTAGTTGGGCCTCAGAGACTAGCAAGTAAACAACAAATAGAAAAAAAAAAAATCTAAGAGTTCCTACTGGGGGAACTTCTACAGAGAATCATCAATTAAGTGAGAGTGGAGTCCAGTTCAAATGTTTCATTGAAGGCTCTATAGAAATAATTTACAATCAAGATGATTCTTGCATTTCATCACAACCTGGAATGTCTAATGAGTTCTCATTATTGGTTAAGTCAGCTGAGAAAATTAAAAGTCTGTAAAGGCTGGTCTTGTTCTTGAACTGACACTCTACCTAAATGATTATAATATTGAAATGGAGACCAATTATTGTACTAAAATAGAATATTAAGGCTTGGAGACAAAGATGGGTATCTGTCTTTAGATAGGATTTTAGACAAATTAGAGAGACAAGGTTGTAAAGAAAGTAATCCAGTCCAACACTCAATAACAGCAACAGCTCAAATAAATAAATAAAAGGACAGACATTTAAGATATTGAAAAAACAGTTTGTTTTTCTGAAGCAGAATCCAATAAAGAGAAGAAGACAGAAGGCTAGAGAAATAAAGTATCAATATATTATTGTCTTGTGTCTTTTTTTTTTTTTTTTTTTTTGCCTACAGGTTTATCACTGGGGCTCGGTGCTGGCATTACGAACTCACTGCTCCTGGTGGCCATTTTATTGGATAGGACAGAGAGAAATTGAGAGAGTAGGGGAGATAAGGAGAGAAAGATAGATACCTGCAGATCTGCCTCACCTTTTGTGAAGCTACCCCGTACAGATGAGGTGCTGGGGACTTGAACAGGGATCCTCAGGCTGGTACTTGCACTTCATACTATGTGGGCTTAACCCAACACGCCACTGCCTGGCCCCATGTCAGTCCTTATAGTAAAAATCTAAACAGATAATTCCCCACCTGTAGGGGCAGTCACTTCACAGGCAGTGAAGCAGGTCTGTAGGTGTCTATCTTGTTCTTCTCCTCTCTCTCTCTCTCTCTCTTCCTCTCCTCTCTCAATTTCTCTGTCATCAAAAAAAAAAAAAAACTGGAAAAAAATGGCTTCCAGAAGCAGTGGATTCATAGTGACAACACCAAGCCCTGGCAATAACCCTGGAGGCAAAAAAAAAAATCTAAACAGAAAATAAAGGAGAGAAATTGATGCAGACTGCAGAAGATACTGACTTAAGGATGAATAAGAAACAGAAGTAGGGAATACAAAATACTCTAATTTCTATTATTGATATCTATTAATTTCACCTAAGCTTTATAACAAAAAATCTAACTGAAACCCTGCAATAATTTTATTTTCATCTCTTTTACAATAATCTTTTTCATACATATTTTTATTTTATCTACTGAGGCAGTAGAACTTATTGATTTAGAGTATGAACTGTGGGCTGGGGAGGGAGCTCAGAAGGACAGCACATGATGAACATTCGTCTGTTCCTGGGTTTATAACTGAGGCTTTTCAGTAATTGTCAATACCTTCTGAATTCAAATTAATTAGTTGGCGGTGTTCTCATATTCACTATGCCACCAACCTAAGTGTAGCTGTTATAAATTATAGTTGAGTATTTGAAATTACAGGCAGGAAAAAAATACTTTACTATTTATAAGAGACTACTAAAGATTCAACTATTTTATTGGATTATCTCTACAACAACATAGTAAAATATTAAAAATTACAGTAATATGAGTTGAGACTTACCCTGAATCACAGAAACAGTTCCACAGTCCTTGGCCATGACTCCAGAGTAAGCGATTAAAAACACGGTTGAAAATCCGATACAAACTTACTTCCTCAACATCAGTGACCTTCCAGATACGTGGAAGAATGGCACGAATACTTGTTTTTACTATGTCCAAAATCTAGTGGAAAAACCAAAGTACTTCAAAATGTAGGTATATATACATATGGATGGATGTGTGTGTGTGTGTGTGTGTGTAGTTCATCAAGATGAAGATACGTAAATAAAAAATGAATACATATGATCAAAGATGAATACCTACTCATTAATTGAACAGAACAGAATAAAAAATTTCAAAATAGAATCCTGTATTTATGAAACTATGCTAAGGTACAAGGAGCAAATAAGTCTACTGGAATAAGAAGACATCAAATTTTAAATTTAAATTAAATATAATTAAATCAACTAAGACTTTGAAATTTCAAACTCTACATATCCAACCATATTAGTTTCTAGAATACATAACAAATGCCTAACTGTAAATGTAAACATCAACAACTTAACAGAAAAGACAGACTAAATACATGAACAGGAATAAATATGCCCAGTGAACAGAAAAAGTAAGAGTATAACATCAAACTATTTCAGGTCAATTTAACTGATAAAATTAAGTCTGGCAGCACCAAGTGCTGAAGAGGTAAGTGATATTTAGGGTTTCTAAGCTATAGATGGTAACATTACCTCCTAAAGTTGAAAATCCATATATTACATGACCCAGCAATTTCATTCAAAAGAGACATTCCCTTACAAACAAAAAAGCAATGTTCATCTACAAGAATGTTCACAGTAGTTGTTCACAACTGGAAATGTCTATAACAATTTAACTACTAATCTGTGGGAGAGCAGACTATCATATCATATCAAATGATAAACAATACACTCTATCTTATATGAAGAGGCAGGCTCAAAAAATGTGTGCAAAAAATCAGGTCAGTATGATACTCGTTTAGCAGAAACAGAAACTAAAGTGTTTAAATACTTATGAGGAATACACATAAAGAATATGTAAAAGTGAGGAACTGTGGAAACCAGAATTCAAGAAAATGGCTACCTGAGAGACAGAGAGGTAGGGGAGTAGAAGAGAGTTATTAATTTTTAAGAGATTCATTGATTTGTTTCATATGAGAAGGAGAAGGGACAGAGAGATGAGACAGAACATCACCCTGGTACTGGTACTCATACTGGGAGGAGCATCAGGTGTGAAAGTCCTATTTTGCTCTTAGCAGTTGAATGACTTCCCCAACCACAAGTCATTTGGTGTGGTAACAGGTTACTATCAAGATTCTGGTTAAGTCAGGGTCTGTTCAGTTCACATATAACTTCAGGAACACTACTTAAAAGTTAGGCACTTACAGATTAATAATGGGGGTGTCATAAAGCAAGATTAAACAAATTCTGGACTACAGAAATTTTAGAGGTTTAAAAAAAATTATATATCTTCCTCTCTCCTGGATACTTTGCCTAATCCACATGTAGTTAAAATTTACACAAAATCTGACTAGTGCCAATAAAATTCTTTTTAAAGTAAAATCAAGAAATACAGTAATTCTAATTGAAGCTCACCAAAACAGACTCAATACAATTGATTTGATCTACATAATTAAAGGAATTGCCTATAAAATATTAGAGTGAAAGATGAAAAGAGAGACTTTCAAACATAAAGATTGATGGAAGTTCAATTTCTCTCAATAGGCAAAAACATATAGAGAGAACTGAAAACATTGAAGAACTTAATTTGTTTCTCTTTAAAAGAACCATGGTTTAGGAAGTGATGATACATGGTCCGGGAGGTGGTGCAGTGGTAAAGCTTTGAACTCTCCAAGCATGAGGTCCCGAGTTCGATCCCCGGCAGCACATGTGCCAGAGTGATGTCTGGTTCTATCTCTCTCCTCCTACCTTTCTCATTAATAAATAAATAAAATCTTTAAAAAAAAAAAAAAGGAAGTGATGATACAAGTCATCTTTGATGAAGGCAACTTTAAAATAAACACATGCTTTAAATTAATTTGAGAAGCAATTTTCAAAACAACATTTTATTTACAGAAAAATATCCATTACTGTCAATAAATATGTAGGTGGCATCATTCTTTCCTCTCATGAGCCAGTTCCTATCACTGTAGAGTAGGAAGATTAAAGTCTATCCCTACAGTTGGTCCAGGGATTGTCAGCTGAAGGTGAGGGAAATGGAGATTACATCATCTACAACAAAGTACCTCATGAAAATTTTCCAGAAAAGCTTACCATTATACATGATGAAAATTTGATTATAAAGATTAAATAAAACTTTAATATGAGTCATTCATAATAATACATACATGCTACGCATATCAAGTATTGACTATTTTTATAACTTTAATTTGAGCTACTGCTTTATATTCTTAATATATAAAGCAGTATGTTTTAATTAGTAATTTAATAACGATTGGCAAAATTGTGGTATAAGAGGGGTACAATTCCATGCAATTCCCAACACTAGAGTTCTGTATCCCATCCCTAGATTTCTGTATCCCATCCCTTCAATTGGAAGTTTCCTTATTCTTTATCCCTCTGGAAGTATGGACCAAAGATCTTCATGGGGTACAGAAGGTGGGAGGTCTGGCTTCTGTAATTGCTTCTCTGCTGAACATGGGCATTGACAGGTAGAGCCATATGCCCAGATCCATATGGTAGGAATCGTACCTCTCTTATACCACAGTCTTGCCAATCATTATTATATCACTAGTTTAAAAAAAGTTTTTCTTGGTAAAGCAGCATTTATGATCGACATAATAATCAACATTTTGCTGTGCAGAAACTTTTTAATTTGATGTAATCCCATTGGTTTATTATTATTATTATTCTACTCTATCTTGCAATTAAATTTATATCATTGAAGATGCCTATAAAATTTAGAAGGAAAAGAGTACTGCCAATATTTTCCTTTGCATATATGATAGTTTCTACTCTAACATCCAAGTCCTTTATCCATTTGGAGTTTACTTTTGTGTCGTGGTTCAGTTTTATTTTTTCTGCATGTTTCAACCCAATTTCCCCAACATTATTTGCTGAAGAGACTCTCCATTCTCCATTCTCTAGGGCAAGGCTCACTTTCCTGCATGCTTCTCCCAATTCATACCAATTGATACTGATCCCAGCCTAATCAATGCAACCAGTACCACCTCGGCATGTTTCACTTCAGACTGCATCCAGAAATGTCAGGCGTGGAATGTGAACCCACCAGATTCATTACTCTGGTGAGACCTTTCCTAGCTTATAGGACTCCTTAAATTATTTTAGGTGGTACACTTCTTAACAAACCTCAAAGCCTAGATATAGACCAAGGTCCCTGAGATGGGGCATAAGTACATATACCCAGGAGATGGGGCATAAGTACATATACCCAGGGAAAACATCTACCTAAAAGCAAGAGTGCACAGTAGTTTGCAGTGAGTCAATAAATGTAGCAAGCAAGCAAAGACCTTAAAAAGACACCATAAAGTACCTAACGAAATAATTTCTACTTAGACCTAGATACCCTCCTCACCTACCTTCTTTAGCACATCCCTCAATCACTCCAAAGCGAACCCTGTCAGACAAAGTAAGGACTACAAAAGTAGAACAAGGGCAAGAGACTGGCAGACTTTAATACTTAGTCACTACCAGGCCAGCCCATCACCTGGGACCCTATTCAGGGAGTCCTGGAATTCCCACACATACATGTTAGGCCTAGACCTCTAACAGATCCCTCTCATCACTGTCACTGGTCGTCTCCATCAGGAACAACATAATGGACCCCTCTGTGGGCCCCTATCGGACCTAGCCCTCAATGTTAATCAACAATGGTAGGGAATGTTCCATTCCCCAAAGGAAGGTTGGATAGCATACTCTGCCTATCACCCAAGGATGATATTTCAGACCTATAGGGATGCAGAGGTTACATAGGCTCCTGTGCTGACTGTGGGTTGCAGATCAGATCGATGGGGCTTATGGTTAACAGTATTTATATACTTTTCCCACATTTGGGAGCTACTGTCTGGATCTGGGAGGACCAGATTCAGCTTTCTGGTCCTTTTTCCAACTGTGACACCATTCCCCCCAGACAATAGCTCAGGTCATCTGCAAACTGGATGTCAGGTGCAGGCAAAAACTAGTTGGGTTATGGGCCCTTTGGAATATACCTAAAATAGACCTACTAGCTTTTTCCAAAATGGAGACCCCAAATCTCCATCTGCAATATTCTTGTCTTTAGGTTCATGATTAGTCAACAATTTTCTCTGCTTTCTATCTTAACTCTTTTTCAGCCACCAGGTTCCAGAGGCTACCATGATGCCAACCGGACTTCCCTGGGCAGACGACCCCAGCAATGTGTCCTGGAGCCCCACCTCCTCAGATCCCTGCCCCACTAGGGAAAGAAAGAGACAGGCTGGGAGTGTGGATTGACCTGTCAATACCCATGTTCATTAGAGAAGCAATTACAGAAGCCAGACCTTCCACCTTCTGCATCCCATAATGATCCCGGGTCCATACTCTCAAAGTGTTAAAGAATAGGAAAGCTATCAGAGGAGGGGAGGGGATATGGAGCTCTGGTGTTGGAGCTGTGTGGAATTGTACCCCTCTTATCCTATGGTCTTGTTAGTGTTTACATTTTATAAATAAAAACTAAGAAAATAAATAGTTTGGACTCCCTTGTCAAAAATTAGATGCCTATAGGTATGGGGGGCATACTTCTGGGCTCTCGATTCTATTCCACTAGTTAATGTGTCTATTTTTGTCCCAGAACAAGGCAGTTTTCATTACAATGGCCCAAAATATAGTTTGAGTGTAATGCCTCCAGTTCTGTTCTTTCATTCTTCAAGATTGCTTTGACAATTCAAGGTATGTATTGGTTCCAAATAAACTTTTGTTGCTTTTGTTCTATTTTCTTACAAAAAAAAAAAAATGGTGGGCCTTGATGAGAATTTCATTAAATGTGTATAAGACTCTGGGTAGAATATTCATTTTGATTATGTCAATTCTTCCAATCCATGAACATGGGTTATCCTTCTACTTCTTTGTATCTTGTTCTAGTTCCTGAAAATAGTGACTCGAGTCTTGGTATACAAGTTTTTCACTTCTTTTGTTAGTTTTGTTCCTAGCTATTTTATTGTTTTTGCTGCCACAGTGAATGGGACTGCTTTCTAGATTTCTTCTGACTTAATACTTGTAGAAAGGAGTCATACTGACTTTTGTATGTTAATTTTGTAGCCTGACACCTTACTATATTGCCTGGTAATTTCTAGGAGCTTCCTGCTGGATTCTTTGGGTTTATCTATTTAAACTATGACCTCAAACTGAAAATAATGAAAGGGATGTTGAGTTTTATCAAACACTTTCTCTGCATCTACTGAGATGATCATGTGGTTTTTTTATGTTTCTTTTATTGATGTGGTGGATCACATTTATTGACTTACATATATTAATCCAGCCTTGTATCCCTGGGATTAATGCCATTTGGTTATAATGTACAATCTTTTCTAATATACTGCTATGTCTGGTTGGCTAGAATTTTGTTCAATATTTTAGCAGCTATATTCATTAGAGATACTGGTCTTCAATTTTTTTTCTGTTGTATCCCTATCTGCTTTTGTTAAATGTGTGATGTTGGCTTCATAAAAGTAGAAATAAGTGTTCCTGTACCTTTAATATTTTGGAAGATATTATAAAGTATAGGTATTAATTCTTCCTTGAAGTTTTGTAGAATTCATTTGTAAAACCTTCTAGTACTGGACTTTTATTGTTGGGAACGTTCTTGATAACTGTTTCAATTTCTTTGGCTGTGATTGGCCTGCTCATGTTTTCTAGTTCCTCTTGATTCAATTTTGGATGGTTATGTGTTTCTAGTTTCTCTTCCATTTCTTCCAGGTTCTCTACCTTAGTGGTATATAGTTGTTCATAGAAGACTCACATATCAAATAATACTTTGGACTTCTGTAAAGTCTAGTGATTTCTCTTCTTTCATTGAAAATTCTATTTATTTGAGTCTTCTCCCTTTTTATTATTATTGGTTTTTTTCCCCCTTTAGTGAGTCTGGCTGAGGGTTTGTCAAAAGAAACACCCAAACAAAGAGATTGCTTACCAAATGGGAGATCTTTACATGCCATACAACAAACAGCTAATAACCAAAATATATAAACAACTCACCAATCTCAGCAACACAAAAATAAATGACCCTATCCAAAAGTGGGGAGAGAATATGAGCAGAATAGTCATCACAGAAGAGATACAAAAGGCCAACAAATATATGAAAAAATTATCCAAGTCATTGCTTGTCAAGAGCAATGCAAATAAGACAACAATGAGATAACCACCTCACTCCTGTGAGAATGTCATACATCAGAAATGACAGCAACAACAAATGCTGGAGAGGGTGTGGGGGCAAAGGAACCCTCCTGCAGTGCTGGTGGGAATATAAATTGGTCCAACCCCCATGGAGAGCAGTCTGGAGAAATCTCAGAAGGCTATAAATGAAGCTACCTATGAACCTGAAATTTTTTTCCTGGCAATATATCCTAAGAAAGCAAACACACCCATCCAAAAAGATTGTGTATATCTATGTTCATAGCAGCACAATTTGTAATAGTCAAAACATGGAAGCAGCCTAGGTGTTCAACAACAGATGAGTAGCTGAGAAAATTGTGATATATGTATCAGTTATAAAAATGATGCATTCACCTTCTTCACCTCATTTTGGATAGAACTTGATAGAATCACACTAAGTTAAATAAGTCAGAAAGAGATGGATGAATATGAAATGATTTCACTCTTAGATGGAAGTCGAGAAATAAGAAAAGATAGGGAAACACAAAGCACATTTGAAGTACAGCAGCAGAGTAAAGGACCCTGACCAGAGGGCAGGGGTTAGGGGTCAGGGGTCAGGTCCTGCTGAAAGATGGTAGAGGAGAACCTAGTGGACAGTTGGAGTGTTTGCAAAAAAGTGAGAAATTTTACACATATACCAACAACTTACTGTACTGACTGTTGACTGTAAAGCATTAATCCCCCAATAGAAAATGTACATAAAAATAAAAACATGTATGGTAGTAAATAATAGTAGTCAGGTTTTTTTTTTTTGCTGTGTATTAGTGAGTAGCAACTAATAAACAATCAAAAGTCATACCTAAGAAAGAATTTCCAGAGTCGCCAAGGTAGCCTATACATTGATATCAAGAACAAAAGTTCTACGTGAAGAATGAAACTAAGTACTAAAAATACTGGAAATTTTCACATTAATTTAATTTCATATAGATCATTAAATAATTATTCAACTCTAAGGTGAGAAACATTAAATACTGTGGATTATCCATTTATTTCTTAATTAATGATCAAATGCCCACAGTGAGTAAGAGCCAGAGAGAAGCATATCTACACTAACATTTATTGCTTCCTTCTCTAATCATTCTACCAGGTATAGTCAACTTAGAGACTCTCTCGGTCACTACTCTGTATGTTTCATTCTTAATTTAGAATGAATTTTTAAAAAATAATGTCTAATATTCGAACTCACATTTGATTAAAAACAAGTTCTTACTACCTCAAAAATATAAACTCTTACTACCTCAAAAATATGTATTTGGCAAAAAAAAAAAATCAGTTTTATAATGTGGTTCCTGGATGTAACAAAGATGGTCTTTGAAAAAAAAAATGCATGTGAATTCCCCCAATAAAGGAGATTTTACCTCTTATGCCAGGGAAGATATAATATCATTACCTTTTCATGGACCATGGCTAGGGAGAGACTACTTTGTTGAATTTTAAAAAGTATTTGTTAATAAGATAGAGAGAGTTAGATAGAGACTGCGGGGGAGGAGTGCAGCACTGAGGCTTATGCAGTGTGAGGGATTGAACTCAGAACCTCAAGCATGCAAGTCCTATGTTCTGTCACTAAATCACCTCTCCATTCACAGAACTAGTTTGTTTTAAAAGCTATGTAGATGAGGGAGAGGTCAAGTGTACTTTTAGCAAAACAGTCTCTGAATAATTTTAGGAAGACAGAGAATAAGTAGGCAAAAGAAATCAGACTGGAGAAAGTAACAGTGCCGGTTTTCTTTATAATGCTACTCCAGATTTCTAGGTGCTTTAGGATTAGGAGAACATGGATGACAGATGACTAATCTGTGAAACACAGAAACAAGTGGCTGGTAAAGTGTCCTTTGTGTTTTGTCTGTGCACTCAAGGAAGGTTCACTTATAGAATATAGATATCCATTCCCTGACACTGGAAGTTTAAAAGCACCTCAGCCCTGCATTCAGTTCCCCAAGGGGGGAAAAAATAAATTGAAGATTCAGTCAATGAAAACATTAATAAAATGGAAATATTTCTATTTCCCTATGAAATATAGCGCATTTGAAGGCATAAAGCACACAGACAAATTCATATTTTGCAAGAACACAAAGGTGTTGAATGACAAACGGCTCCATATGGCTGAGCGGTTGGCCTTAAATTAAAGTAATGGCATGAGGTGAAGGAAGTTTAGAAATAACATTAAAATCACTACATGGTGTACTAATGATGCATGCAGCAGCCATGGCTATAGGGTAGAGGCATCTCTGCTGATGCAAAACGAACAGATCTGTTCAGCATGTATGTCAGCCCAAATGAAAAAAGAGAGAAAATAACATCAAAATGTATGCAGGAACAAGTAAAGGAGATATTAAAATCAAATTGCTGTTTAGAGAAAAAAAATACTTGATACACAAGGATTTCCTGGAACCCTAAAATATATGCAAACAGAATACAACTTCTTCATCCTCCAATTTTAAATTATACTTAGATATCACATCAGAGAAAAAGATTTTCAGCAAATTTGGCATTTTTTGCAACCCACTAACACAATGATATTTTTATAGTTCTTACATATTATTCACTAACTCCATAAAGCAACTGCTTCTGGGGAAAGACCTAAAATATCTAAGAGAGAGAGAGGAGAGAGAAAGGAGAGGGGGGGGGGGGGGATTATATCAAATAAAAGTACCAGGTGAGGATTTTCAGTATATAACTCCCAGTGTACTTAACCTTTAGATTTAAGATTCACTAAAGATCATTAATGTGTATCCACCCAACAGATAATTCATTCAACATAAAATAATGCATGCACAGTGAATTCTTAGTAAAATAAAATATCTCAGGGACTGGACAGACACCTCAGGAAGGGTGTATGCCTTAATATGCTCACCCAGGTTCAAATGCAGCACAACACAGAAAGTTCCTATCCTGTGGTCTCTCTGTTTCTCTAGCTGAATAAGTAAACAAAAGTCAATCTAAGTGTGGTAAAATGCACACCCCAGCTCCAAACATATACATAAAACACTTCAAGAGACAGCCTGGCGTGAGGCTCCCTAATAAGAAAGTTAAAAACAGTCTGCATTTTACACATTCTAAGGCCAGTGCATCTTTCTATATGGTCCCACTTTCTCGCATGAACTATTCAATACTTAAAGTTACCAATCTCAGAGAAGTTCCAAGGTGGCATCTTCTCCAAGTAAGAAGCAGAGGCGATTTTTAACCCAAGTTCTTATGGCTCCAAGTTGAGTATCTCTTTCCATTATCTAATATCGTCCATTTGTTTTAATATCAACATAATAAGATTGTTCACCGTGTTTTTCAACATATTCTATTAACACTGTCTTAGAGCAAAGAATGGTTCATTCATTCATTCACTCAGTCATTCATTCTCTGATCCCTCTATCTCCAGTTTCCCCTGAAATAAGCTATGGGGGGAGGTCAAGACAATAACTACATTCTAATTTTTGTGGATTTCAAGTATCTCATTTAATTGATTTTAGTGCTATAAGTATATAGAATATAAAGCAAAAATTCAAATTACAAAATGGATTTATGTTAGAGTTCCATATCTCCATTGCTAGCTAGCTTGGTGAACTGCATTCTTAATGTGGATAGCTGTTAGGCTTTTCTGTATGAATATGATTTGAAAGAAGTCATTAAATTAGTCGTGTTAAGTTTTTAAATGAGATAAGTAAAGTTTCAATTAAAACTATACTGAAATGTCACTTCTCCTTCAGTCTGGCAAAGATTTAAAAACTTGATATTATAATCTGTTGTTGAGGTCCTCGGAAAGCAAATGATACCACATCTGCAAAAAGGAATTTAGCAGTTATCTAGCAAACTTCTAGAAATTCACCATGAGTGCATTCTTTGAAGAAACTAAACATAAATGTCTAAGGTAATTCATCACAGCATTTGTAATTACAAAATACTAGAAACTACCTCAATGGTCAGACATAGGAGACTGAATGAAGAGCCTTGGTACACATGACAGTGAGGTTCTAAATAAGGCAGTCCCTCTCTATCTCCTTCCATCTCAAATCCCCTCTTTCTCTCATAGATACATTAGTAATATATTGAAGAGACAAAAGAAAGTATTAAAATGCTTTTAAAAATTATAATAATTGTTTTTTCAGCATTTAAATAGTATCCTCAAAGTAGATCTTCTATTACTCTTGAAGTAAATGGAAGAACATCATCACATAGCCAAAACTAATGAAGCATGCTGGCTCTTGCTTCTTTTCCTGGAAGTGCTTTCACCCTTCACATAAATCTGAGAAATTAGTGTTTGGGAAAAACCTTTTTAAAAAAACGGAAGAGTAGGCTGGGGTAGACCACCTGATGGTTATGCAAAGTTCCTGAGGTTCCAAAGTCCCAGGTTCAATCTCCCTTACCACCTTAAACCAGAGCCGAGCAGCGCTCTGGTGTAAAAACAAAGGGAAGAGTAGAAGACAGAAAATGAAACAGTGATCATGTCTATAGAAAAAAAACAAAGTGCAACAAACAACTTGCATGTGCAATTTCGGGGATTTTCCTGCTAATCAGAACTCAGGCCTAGTACCTCTCAGCACCTTTCACGGCCTCCAAAAAAGTAGGCAAACTTGCAAAATGAGCGTGCTTTAGGTAATACCAGTGGCGGGGAGCCACATGTGCCCTCAAGGTTGCTACTGGCATGACCACAGTCTTTGTTCACAGACGGCCTTGCTTAAAAGTTAAGTTCCTGGGAGTCGGGCAGTAGTGCAGCGGCTTAAGCACAGGTGGCGCAAAGCACAAGGACCGGAGGAAGGATCCCGGTTTGAGCCCCCAGCTCCCCACCTGCAGGGGAGTCGCTTCACAGGCGGTGAAGCAGGTCTGCAGGTGTCTGTCTTTCACTCCCCCTCTCTGTCTTCCCCTCCTCTCTCCATTTCTCTCTGTCCTATCCAACAACGATGACATCAATAATAACTACAACAATAAAACAACAAGGACAACAAAAGGGAATAAATAAATAAATATAAAAATTAAAAAATAAATTTTTTTTTAAAAAAGTTAAGTTCCTGCTTCTTTACACCTTAGAGTATTTGTTCACAGACAAGATAAGTTCCTGTCTCCCAATTCCACTTCCCCATGAATCACCCAGGACCTTCCAGATAAAGGCTGATTACCATGACAACACACCACTTCAAACAACAGTCCCCAGCTGCTAACCTCCCCCCCCCTTACCCCAGCCTTAAAAACAGCATCTTTGGTGCTAATAAACAGACTTGATCAGAATCTTGACTTGTCTCATTACTCTCGTGTGTCTTGTCCCCTTCCCTTTCCCTTCTTTCCTTGTCCTCACTCCCTCTCCTAGGTTAACCCACGTTGAAGGTCCCACGGGACGGGACAACCAGCCAGCATTTAAACTATGAATTCTTCTGCCAAAAACAGAACTATCTACATTAGAGAAGAATAACTGCAATTTCTTGGATAGTGGAAACTATGGGAATTTTTACAAGTTTTACTATAGCAATGGGATATCTCCGTACTGTTCACAAGCACCTTTGTGCTCAGGCTAAAACAGAAGCAGTAACAGATCAGGACAGCACACCTGACTACGCCCCACTAGGGAAAGAGAGAGACAGGCTGGGAGTATGGCTCGACCTGTCAACGCCCATGTTGAGCTGGGAAGCAATTACAGAAGCCAAACCTTCCACCTTCTGCACCCCATAATGACCCTGGCTCCATACTCCCAGAGGGATAAAGAACAGGAAAGCTATCAGGGGAGGGGAGGGGATATTGAATTCTGGTGGTGGGAATTGTGTGGAGTTGTAACCCTCTTAAACTATGGTTTTTGTCAGTGTTTCCTTTTTATAAATAAATTTTTTTAAAAAAAATTAAATTCTAAAAAAAAGAAAGAAATTGTAATGCCTAGGATGCCCCTCACGTTAGCGTACTCCTACCTCAGTGTAACAGCGCATTTTAAGTTCAGAATTGTGGTGACACATCAAGTGCACAAAGATAACTCTCTGTAAACACCCTTAGAGTAAATTAGCACAAGAGAAGTAGATATACTGGTGTAAGTAGCTGTGAGTAAATGTATAAGCAACTATTTATTTTTACTGGAAATTTATGATCATAACTGATTTATGAGCATAATAACCCTAACCTGTGAAATACATTATGTCTTCCAATTCACAAATGTAATTATAATTCACCCACATCATCTGATTATCCCATACAATGTTTACCAGATCTTCTCGTATCAAACTGATAAAAGAAAAGCAATAATATTAATAGAAAAATAGTATTAATAATTATAATTATAATTAATAATATTAAAATAGTATTCATCTTAATTTGGTGTTACTGTTCAAATAAAGCTTATCACCAGCACAGAGAAGAGTATACAGAAAGACACGGCTAGCTTACTATTGACAAAGTTCATAAGAGTCTAGCTTGAGTCACTCAACAATCATTTATAAAAACAATTGCTTATAGCCTCCTACATATAACTACAATGTAAGACACACCCCTTGGCTTTCAGAGAGTTAGAAATACAGAAACCTCTCAGGGCAGATCATAATTACAACTGAGTACAAAGTATCATCAGAACTAGAATGTGATTATTGCAAAGAACTAACTGAGCTTTCAATTTTAATCGATTAAAATTTACCTGCAAATATATCTAATGGCTACTGTTTGACAATGTGGGTCTGGACAAATCAGATACAACTTCCTAAATACTTTCTCAATTAAAAACTTCCAAATTGGGAATAGTAATATCTGATTTTTAAAAACATATTTTTATTCCCTTTTGTTGCCCTTGTTTTACTGTTGTAGTTATTATTGTTGTCATCGCTGTTGTATAGAACAGAGAGAAATGGAGAGAGGAGGGGAAGACAGAGAGGGGGAGAGAAAGAGAGACACTTGCAGACCTGCTTCACCAGCTGTGAAGTGACCCCCCTACAGGTGGGGAGTCGCGGGCTTGAACTGGGATCCTTAACGCCAGTCCTTTCGCTTCGCGCCACATTGCACTACTGCCCGACTGCAGTAATATCTGATTTTGAGGAAAACCAGGCAGGGTTCACGGAAATACCTGTGTTGCCCAGTCATTCTTCCATTTTTTAAAAATTATTTTACCTCAGAAAAAAAAATAGAACAAAAGAAGTGACAGCAAATGCCACCATTTGCCTTCCTCTGGCTCGGTAAGTCTACCTTCCAGAAATAAATTATCTCAGTAATTCAGTAACTAGTTTTATAAATTTAATGCTAGATACAGCTTCTTCAAAATCTGGTATATTCACAGGTATTGGGTTGTTGGAAAAGTCATGACACATTTTTGCATAGAAAAAATACCTCACAACTTCTGACTTCCCAATAACTTTAAATGGGACAATATATGTTACTATATTACTTGTTTGTTTAGTATAGGCTCTAGATTGTTTTTAAGATGGCATATAAAATGGAAAAAAATGACAGAGGTGCCTCTCTCTGGAGTGACCAAGGCAATGTTGACCATAGTGGACATTCTTAAATGCTGGGAAATTGTGCCCATGCAGTCACATCTGCCATGTTGTCCCCTCAGGCTACTGCTAGTTCCCTCGAGAGTTGGGACATTCTCGGAGTGCCTGTTCAGCCATGTTGTGCCCTCAGGGCATTGTCTATTTCCCCGTGATATTTGGAATGTTTTGGTCACTCTTCCCCCTTCCCATTTTCACGAGAGTTATTATCCTATCCTGGAGTGCTATGGTTACTCCTCCCCCTTCCCATTCTTGTGAAAGCTGCTCCTATAAAAGCCCTTCTTTTTCTGCACCTTGCTCTCTTGCCAGCGCTTCACTCCAGTGTTCAGATGCAGGAAAGGTTACTGCGTGAGGCGGCCATTTTCGCTACCTCCACGTGGCCCAACCTGCCTCTCTAGCACCCAACTCTGAGGTGCCAGCGCAAATAAAGATTTGTGTTTCCTCTTCGCTCCGGACCCCCTCTCTCTCTTCTCCATGGCCCGCGCACAACAACACTTAAAATTCTCTGGTAAAATTTTTCATCAGGAAGGTAACAGAGAAAGTTCTTACCTAAGAAAGTATTTAGAAGGCTACCTTTGGTCATTCTCCTGGCTATACATCTGCAACTAAATTAAATGTTTCGTTCCTCAGTTACAATAAGCATATTCCAAATATTCCTTAAACTGACCCTGCATTAGCATAACAGATAAAGAATATTTTTGTGCCAGCAAAATAGCCATGTAAATAGCTCATCGCTTTGGCATGTGCACAACCTAGGTTTGAGCCCAGCCCTCATCACACTGAGAGGTGTTTTAGTTGTATGGTCTTGGTCAGTGTCTCTCGCTCCACCTCTCTCTGTTTCTCTTTCTCTTTCTCGCTTTCTCTTTCTCTTTCTCCCTCTCCTTTTCCCTCCCCTCCCCCTTTCTTTCTCTCTTTCTCCTTCCCTCCCCCACACCCACCTCCTTGTCTCTGTCTTTAAAAAGAAAGACCATATACATGACTACAGAAGTGTCTACAGACAGAATAAATAATTCAGTCTTTTTATTTCAGCGGACTCGATAAAGGAAGTTAGTGCCAGACAAATCAGTGACTCGTGGAGAGCAAAACTTAGGGCCACTCACATCTGGAGGGAACCCTCTGTGCTAATAAGAGGGACACACAATTGGCATTTGTTACTCTGAATCCCAACTGCCTCCCAGTTTGTGAAAAATGACTTTTGTCTTCATTTCTTTGTTTTATGAGAACACTGCTCAGCTCTGGCCAGGGTATTGAAGTGCAGTGCCAGGGACTGAACCTGGGATTTCCCAGTGCTTTAGACATGAAAGCCTTTTTTTTGCATAAGCATTTTGCTAACATCCCAGCCCTGGAAAACAACTTTTGAAAGTTGACAGACTCATGGTCTCTAAGTTACCATGCACTCAAGGGCAACTTATGCTTGTATTTTTCACTCATGATTAGTAAAGTTGGGCTAATTGTACTAATGTATGTTTAGCTCACATGTCACATGGCTTCACTGTGTGCTACACCTCAGGTTAAGATCTATGTATGATGTTGAAGAGGGTATAGTGAAGCTGGCAGTAGCAGGGAGAGCGCAGATCATAGGCTGTGACCTTGATTAAGACATTATTTGAATCAGAACCATGGTTTTACTCAAGCCCTTATACTCTCTGTAATACTTTATTTTATTTATTATACCAGTGTACTGCTCAGCTCTGGCTTAACTAGGATGATGCTCTTTCTTTTCTCTCTCTCTCAAAACAAAAATTTGCAGCACATAAATCACATAGTAACACCAGAAAGGCCACACTTCTTACTAAAGACATGGGGCCCTTGGAACAGACTCCCTACTTTCTTTCCATATGAAGTCCCCTAATTTCATCTGCTCTATTCCTATCTGTGGGTTCCTGTTTATTAAATAATTGGTCCTGCTTTGTATCTTACTGCCTTTCAGACACCAAGTTGTAAACACTACTAGGTTTCTATCCTGACTTCCCTGGGAAGATGACCTCATCAATGTTTCCTAAAATCTCACCTCTTCAGAGCCCTACCCAAATAGGGAAAGATAGAAACAGGCTGGGGATATGGATCCACCTGCCAATTCCCATGTCCGGTGGAGAAACAATTACAGAGGCCAAATCTTCCACCTTCTGCACCCCATAAAGAATTTTGGTCCATATTTCCAGAGGGGTAAAGAATAGGGAAGCTTGGGAGTCGATGGTAGTGCAGTGGGTTAAGCGCAAGGACCAGCAAAAGGATCCCGGTTCGAGGCCCCCGCTCCCCACCTGCAAGGGAGTCGCTTCACAGGTGGTGAAGCAGGTCTGCAGGTGTCTGTCTTTCTCTCCCCCTCTCTGTCTTCCCCTCCTCTCTCCATTTCTCTCTGACCTATCCAACAATGACGACATAATAACAACAACAATAATAACCACAACAACAATAAAAAAAAAAGAATAGGGAAGCTTCTAGTGGAGGGGATGGGAAATGGAATTCTGGTAGCAGGAACTGTATGAATTATTCACTTTTTATCTTACAAACTTGTTAATAATTATTAAATCACTAATAAAGAACCTTTTTAAAACACATTAATCCACATCCTCTTCAACTTCATTTCATTTTCCATTTACAACAAAATTCCTTTGCATACCCAAAAGCAAATCAAATTAAAACAGCAATAGTAACAACAGACCTCGGCTTCTTCAACTACCTAGCTAAGCAAGAGAAGTCGCCGAGCTGACCTCTACTTCAATTCTGCCATAACCCCGGCCCTCCAACTCTATTCTCCACAAAAAGATGCTCATGATTTTATTAATTTACCATAGCTTTTAAATTAGAAACCAGGCTATGTAATTCTTGTGCTCAAAAGTTTCCAATGGCTTTCCATTACTTAGGATAAAACCCATTCTTTCACGGCCTATAAAATAGTAATCTGACTGCTCTCTGTCTATCCGGCTTCAGCCTTTACTACCGCATCGTTCACACTTGATCAGCACAATCCAATTACCCAGGCCAGTGACATAGCTCACTTGAATAGTGTGCTGCTTCCTCTTGGATGAAATTTGAGGACATCATGTTGAATAAGATAAGCCAAAAAAGAAAGATGAATATCAAATGGTCTCAGTTATTAGCGGGACTTAAATAGGGACAGGGAAGAGAGAACACAAAGTGAAACACAGACCAGACATGGTGGATTGCACCAAAGCAATGGACTCTGATGAGGGAGGGGGGAAGGAAGAGAGGAAGAAAAATTGGGGGGGGGGGGGTCGGATACATAATGAAATTGTAGGCATGTGTCAATGAAGGTAGTCAAGCATTAACCCCTTCGATAAGAAGAAAATCTAAAAAGTGTTCTGCTTTCGCCACGTGTTCAACCCAGATTCAAGCCTGTCCCCCCACCACACCAAAGGAAGCTTCAGTGCTGTGACATATCTCCACCCCCTGCCCCTCTCCCTCTCCGTCTCTGTCTCCCTCTCTCTAAGTTTAAAAAAAAAAAATCAAACTCCCTAAAAACTAAGGGTGTAAGGGAGCACAAAACTTTGTGGTAACTTAGCATTTACCATGTATGAGTGTGAAATTACACTCCTAAAAGCTTATAATTTGATTAAACTCTCTGCTCAGTCACTAATAAAAATGTAGGGGAAAAAAGAAATAAATAAATTTTTTTTAAAATGTTGCATGTCTCCAGGCACATAAAAGTCAGTTCTACCTCAGAGTCTTTTTATCTGTTTGTCCCTCTCTCTAATATATTGCACCTATATTATTCTTATTGTCTTATTTTATTTACGTCTTTGCACAAATAATACCTTTTCTTTATCTTCTAATCCTGGTCTAGTGATCTTTATAACATTAGTACCATCTCACACTCTATTATACATTTGTTATCAAACCTTAACTAAAACATAAGCTTTATTAAAGAGGATGTTTTGGGGAGTCGGGCGGTGGCGCAGTGGGTTAAGCGCACGTGGCGCAGAGCGCAGGGACCAGCGTAAGGATCCCGGTTCGAGCCCCGGCTCCCCACCTGCAGGGGAGTCGCTTCACAGGCGGTGAAGCAGGTCTGCAGGTGTCTATCTTTCACTCCCCTCTCTCTCTGTCTTCCCCTCCTCTCTCCATTTCTCTCTGTCCTACCCAACAACAAAGCAACGTCAACAATGGCAATAATAACCGCAATGAGGCTGCAACAACTAGGGCAACAAAAAGGGGAAAAAATGGCCTCCAGGAGCGGTGGATTCATGGTGCAGGCACCGAGCCCAGCAATAACCCTGGAGGAAAAAAAAAAAAAAAAGAGGATGTTTTGGAGAGCTGGGTGGTAGCACATCAGGTTAAGTGCACTTGGTGCTAAACGTCAAGGACCAGTGTAAGGATCCCACTTGGAGCCCCCATGGATCCCCACCTAAGGGGGATCACCTGACAAGCAGTAAAGCAGGTAATTTAATCAATAAATATAAAATAAAAATAAATTTAAAGAAGAGATGATGTTTTTTAATCTACCTTTTTTATCCTCTGAGTCTAGAACGTGCCTGACACCTAATATGTATACAGCAGATACCCGCTCAGGAGAGGATCAAATGGATATGTACAGTTTGACTGTGAATTTGGCTTACTAGTCCTAATTTAATAAACAATACAAAAAGGCAAACCTGCTTGAGGGCATTACTCACTTTTCGTTGTTTCACAGAGTCCAATTTTATCAGCCAATATGAAGCCACTTTTGTTTTATGGTATTTCCAGTTATCAATGATCTGTTTTGAAGGAGAAAGTTAAGAAATGGAATTCAGAATTTTCCTCAAAAGCAAACAAATGGGTTGAAAACAATGTTAATTCTATTGTGAAATAAAAGCAGTATAATACTGCTACTTTAATAAAAATATGTATGTGTGCAATGATTTCCAATAATGATAAAAAAAGGCTATCTCAATCAAGAACTATCTCTTTTTGTTCCATCAGGCACATAATCACAAATGAATAAAAGTCAAATATCAATATCTATGTCTCTCTCTCTATATATATATACAGTGATACATCCATCTTAATTTCAAGAGTAACTTTTATCACATCACTCATGCTGTCAGGATATTAGTACTTCATTAGAATATAGCTTATATAAAACTAGGATTCTATTATCCTATGACTGTTTTTTGTGCATATCAATCAAAGATTCTGAATACATATACTTGTCATATGTACTATAACAATCAGGTTAAAATGTTTGATAATAAACATGTATCAAGCTACTAGCTGTCCTGTATGATATATATATGAATATATAAGGATATATATCTATTCTTCGTAGATACATATTCTTTAGTGAACAATGATATTAGCCACAAATACAGTTCTGTCTCTGATTATCTAATTTTCTTACACAGGGGACTGGGCAATGACACACTGAGTTAAGCGCACATGGTAAGAAGCACAAGGACCCACACAAGGATCTCGGTTCAAGCCACTGGCTCCCCACCTGCAAGGGGGTCGCTTCATAAGAGGTGAAGCAGGTCTGCAGGTGACTATCTTTCTCTCTCCCTCTCTATCTTCCCCTCCCCTCTCAATTCTCTCAGCCCTATCCAAAATAAACAAAATAAATAGCCACAGGAGCAGTGAACTTGTAGTGAAAGCACTGAGCCCCATCGATAACCCTGGTGGCAAAGAAAAAAAGGGGGATATATAATTAATCTCTCTAAGAAATTTAAGTAAAATGTCTGGTACCTGCAATTGTTTTCTTTAGACGAGAACTTGATGGAATAAGACAACATATGCAAAGAAAAGCACACTTAACATAATTCTTTATATATCACATCATTTTCTTCCTTTTCTTTTGATTTAACAAAGAACAGTTCAATTGCAAATGAAATAGTTTGCTTTTTAGCAGACATTATTAACATAATGTCTAAATTGGCATCTTTATATCAAGATATAAACCTGTACTGTTTATTTTTTTTAACTGTGAAAGTATTTTTTATTATTTTCTGCTTGTATCTAAACACCTGCTTTCATGAGTCTAAAGTAATATTAAAATGGAAAAGAAAGTCAGCAGTTGTGACTTTATCCTACCACTGGCCACTAGATGGTGCCTTCTCTGGAGGGAAAAAAAAATACAGGGAAACCAGAAAACATTCTACTCTCAGGCTCTCTAAAGGACAATGTAAAAAAGCTGTTCGAATGATGAAACAGAATCCTGATTGAAGAAACAGAACCTTGAGTGAACCTTGAGTGAACAGAACCGGAAAATAATAAAATGACAGGCCTTTCTAAATTAGGAGTAAGTCACAGACTGCAATGTAGAATTTTATACTTTGCCATTTCAGAATGTTCCACTGGGTGGTGTAAATGTATGTGTAACACAATACACATGCACAAGATAACCCACTGCAAAATTCTGCCTAAAGCATTCAAGGGGTCACATTCAAATATGCTTGACATAATATTCCCAGAGTTCCACTTTTTCATGATAGCCCATTCTGTATGACAGCTTTCTAAATACTTATATTAAAAATGTATCTTGTTCTTTCTTTAATCATTAAGAATGATGATGGTTTAGTACTAATTATTGTCACTTGATGAAGCAGTTGTATAACTAAATAGACTACACACTGAAATGTATTTCGCCTTGCTGAATAGAAAGGTGCTCTCACTCTGCATGAATAATAACCATTAAACTAACACCTGCATTTTCTTAAATTTGTGGAGGTTGAAAAGAAATTAAGTTTGCTATGCCATTAGGAAACAAATTCAAATATAATTTAAGAAGAAAAATAAGGTATGAATTCCTTAGAATTTTATATTTAACAAATACTCACATCTTCTACCAGAAATTCTGATTCTGCATCTGATTTTCCTGGAAACCGGATCTTCATGTCTTTGAGAACTAACAAGGTCTGGCCTGTAAGATCTTCTTCTTCTTCTTTTGTTCTCAGTTGCCGCAAAGACTCACTCTTAAATTTGAAAGAATACAGATATTTGGAGAGGGTCTTATTTCACTGTGCCACTAAAATCTGAAAGATATTTCTAGGTAAAAATGATAGAATTTTTTAAATTTATTTTTTAACATTTTTTTCCTTTATTGGGGGATTAGTGTTTTACAGTCGCCAGTAAATACAATAGTTTATACATGGTAAAAATGATAGAATTTTAATTGGAGAAGAAACAATGAAGAAAGAAAAAAATGTTTCTTTCTGTCTTTCTTTTTACATTCATTCTTAGGATTACTTAGGAATCAATGCTTAATGATTTTCCATGAGTATCTTTCACATAGTTTTACTTTAGCTCAAAGTACTAAAATAATTATATTTTATATGTATATATACATATGTGGAGTTGTTGAAAAGTCACGACGTATTTTTTTGGTTTTCTATGCAAAAATGTGTCATCATTTGCCTGACAACCCAGTATGTCCTTAGAAAGATATCTTGGTCAGTTTTATGCTGTGTGTACGCGTGTTGCAAATAAAGCAGTTTTTACTTTTTAAAAAGGGAATAGATGTCTTATGAAATTCATGATTAGAAAAAAAAATCACTGCTAAATCACTAATAAAAAATTTAAAAATTGGGCTGGAGAGGCAGCTTGACTAGATCACACATGTATGGTATGTTGGGTTCATATACTATGGCATAAAATGAGAATGAAATAAAATAAATATAAATTTTTTTTTTAAATCAGTTACCAAATGAAATTCCTTCACTTATACTCAGTCTCTTCCATTTGGAAACACTATCCACATTAAATAAAATAACTCTCTGGTCTGTGTGAAGATTCTTAGATCTGTCCAGCTGAGCATCTATAAGAAACACTCACAGGAGTCAGGAGGTAGCACAACGGGTTAAGCACATGTGGCGCGAAGCACAAGGACAGGTGTAGGATCCCGGTTCGAGCCCCCCACTCCCCCACTATAGGGGAGTTGCTTTACAGGCGGTGAAGCAGGTCTGCAGGTGTCTGTCTATCTTTCTCTCTTCCTTTCTGTCTCCCCTCCTCTCCATTTCTCTCTGTCCTAACAACGACAACATAAATAGCAACAACAATAACTACAACAATAAAAAAAAGTGCAACAAAAAGGGAAAATAAATAAATTTTTTTAAAGTCTTAAAAAAAAAATGAAACACTCCAAAATAAATTCACTGATATCCTCAACATACAAACTCTGGGATTTATAATGGGAAGACATGATACGTTGATTTAATATTTAAAAAATATTATGCACAATGTATTGATGCATGTTTAACCTATTTATCAATAATTCCATTAGGAAACAACTTACATGTAACAAATTTCCCCCAAATTTCAACTATTCCATATAATACACCCCCATGGCACAGGCTTACACAGATTATTTTCACTAAAATTAATTGACTCCATCAGCTCGTGCAAAATAAAATGCTCTTCTTAGTGTCCATCCTTGAATTCTGTCTTATAATAAAGTTTGACCTTTTAAGAGTTCACATTAAGTTATCTATTATTTTCATTATTATTCTATTGAAGAATCATCCAAAATTCTAGGGAATTAAGCTGAATTATAGAAAAGGGTGTGATGGTTAAATTTATCTTCTCCCAGGAGTCAGGTGGTAGCGCAGTGGGCTGAACACACGTGGCACGAAGCGCAAGGACCATATAAGGATCCCTGTTCGAGCCCCCGGCTCCCCACCTGCAGGGAAGTGGCTTCATAGGCGGTGAAGCAGGTCTGCAGGTGTCTATCTTTCTCTCCCCCCTCTGTCTTCCCCTTCTCTCTCCATTTCTCTCTGTCCTATCCAACAACAATGACATCAATAACAACAACAATAACCACAACAAGAAAGCAACAAGGGCAACAAAAGGGAACAAACAAATAAATAAATATTAAAAAAGTTATCCTCTCCCTAGTTCATCCACTGCCAATTAACATCGTGAGTACAGTGATCCTTGTCATCTCAAAAGAGCAAAAACATGACTTACCATTTGAGGATTCGTAGAATTGGCATCATTGGTGTGGGGCAGATTCTTTAGGTAGGAGGAAGTGCGGCTTAAAGAATGTGACCTAGATGCTGACATTGGCCGGGTTACTGAGAACATCTGTTGAGCAGAAAAGGGACGAATGTCTGCACTGGTAGGTGACTGAGCAGAGATGGATCGAGGACAGCTGACTGAACGCCTCATGGAGTCTAATGATGATAGGGAATGACAGTAGAGCAATAGCGCTATTAGAATCTTTCTGCTGGGTTGAGGCTCTGTAAGCTAACATCTAGACCACATAGTAACAGAGTGACAACAAATGTTAAGGCATAGGCATCAGCATGAAAATATAAATTGGGGGTTAATTTTTCAATTTAAACAGTGCACTTGGTGCAGAAATCCTGTCCTGTATGAAGAAAAGTTATCAAGAGACTATCACTTAAACAGGACTTTCATGTTGTGCTTTCAAAACATAACCCAGAAGAAACACTAACCACAAGTAATGAACATTTAAGATGCATCTTATAGGGGCCAGGCGGTGGCACAGCTGGTTAAATGCATAGAGTTCAAAGCACCAGGACTGGTGCATGGATCTGGGTTGGAGCCTCCATTCCCTACCTGCTGGGAGGGTGCTTCACGGTCAGTGAAACAGGTCTGCAGGTGACTATCTTTCGCTCTCCCACTCTACCTTCCCCTCCTCTCTCAATTTCTCTCTCCTATCCAATATAATGGTAAAATGGTAAAAATGGCCACCAGGAGCAGTGGATTTGTAATGCTGACACCTAGCCCCAGCAATAACCCTAAAGGGAAAAAAAAAATGAATCTTATATATATACTGATATTGTGCTGTATATTTTCTCTTTATTTTTTTATTATATTTATTTATTGGATAGAGACAGCCAGAAATCAAGAGGATAGGGGGTGACAGAGAGGAAGAGAGACAGAGATACACCTGCAGCCCTACTAGTGAAGTCTCCCCCCTGTAGATGAGGACAGACGGGGGCTCGAAACCGCATCCTTACGCACTGTAACATGCACACTCAATTGGGTGCGTTAACACCAAGTCCTGGTGCTATATTTTTTCTTAATTGTCACAGAAATCCTCTAAAGCAGGGATCTATCTCTGTTTCCTGGAAATCTTTCACTAGCGGTGAAGCAGGTCTGCAGGTGTCTATGTTTCTCTCCCCCTCTGTCTTCCCTTCCTCTCTCCATTTCTCTCTGTCCTATCCAACAAAAATGACGACAACAACAACTTCAACAATAAAAACCAGCAAGGGCAACAAAAGAGAATCAATAAATATTTAAAAATAAATAAATAGCCCAGAGTAATGAAACACTTGCAACAGCCAAAAAGAAAGGAAGTGATCAAATGTAGGTTTAAATCCTTATTCTTCTAATTCCAATGATTTCGACAATATCATGATACTGTCTGCTCATCTTGTGCTATACTGACTACCCATTATGTCTGCATATACATTAGAAGTAAAATATCTTATAAGAATTATAAGGAGAAATGGGGAAAGTCTATATGGTGATGAGAATAAATGAATAAATTATACTATGTAGGGCCCATGAGAAAAATAATAAAAGAGAATGAAAACAATTATATGAATGGAGTTTAAATATATAATTAGTTATTATAAGAGTAGACGACAGCTATCTTATTCACAAGAGAAGAATAAAAGAAAACTACTTTTCAAGTCCAAGGGGGAGAGGGAGCTTAAGTGAAAGAAAACATATCATAATCTAAAGACTTCACATCAGAAGAAACATATAAACAAAAGCATAGGATATCTTGTCCATTGCACATTGAGAATTTTTAAAGAAGAGAACCACTATTACAAGTAAATTTTAATTCTTCCCACAGGGAAACAGATCGCTACTTAATAACATGAACACTTTTATATATATTTTTCTGGTTTGTATATGCTATTCACCCTACATCCTTAATCCTCTCTTGCTAGGGGAATATGTTGATCTTCATTAGTTAGATAATGTAATAAAACTCAAATAAAGGCAGGCTGAATAATCAAATATTTCACTTCATTAGCCACTGAAAAAAATTACACCTTTATTAAGGGATTGGGCATAAATTTTATATTTAGCAATGTATTTCTAATGTATATCTGGACATTAAGTCAAATATAGTAATTGTACTCATTTAATTCAATGAGAGTACAGAAAATTTTAAGCTCATACAGCTATAAAAGATGTTTTATTGGTCTGGGAGGTGGCACAATTTATAAAAAATGTTTTATTGAGGCTGGACAACATCCTCTATGCTACACCTGAGGAAGAAGGGTCCTGATATTGGGGCAACTTGGAACGTTCCTTCTCATGACCACAGAATATGAGCTCAGATCTACAGGGATGCAGAGGTCACATCGGCTCCTAAGCTGAATATGGGCCCCAGATCAGATCAGATCAAATTGATGGGGTTTACAGTCAACAATATTTATACACCTTTCCCATATTTGGGAACTACTCTCTTCCCTGACCCAGCTTTCTGGTCCAGTTTCCAGCCATGACATCATCTCCCCAGACAGTAACTTGGATCCACCTGCATATCAGACTTCAGGCTCAGGGGAAAGGAAGAAAAAAAAAAAAAAAAAACAACTAACATAGCCAAAGGGTCTTTGGAATATAACTAAAATAAGCCTACTAGCTATCTACAAAATGGAGTACCTCCCAACTTTTTTCATCTGTACTATTCCAGCCTTTAGGTTCATGATTAGTCAATAATTTGTTTGGCTTTATATGTTAACTCTCTTTTCTCTCTTTTCAGCCATCAGGTTCCAGATGCTACCATGATGCCAACCAGACTTCCCTGGACAGAAAACCCCACCAATGTGTCCTGGAGCTCTGATTCCCCAGAACCTCACCCCAATAGGGAAAGAGAGAGGCAGGCTGGGAGTATGGATCGACCTGTCAACGCCCATGTTCAGCAGGGAAGCAATTACAGAAGCCGGACCTTCCACCTTCTGCATCCCACAATGACCTTGGGTCCATACTTCCAGAGGGCTAAAGAATAGGAAAGCTATCAGGGGAGGGGATTGAATATGGAGATCTGCTGGTGGGAATTGTATGGAGTTGTACCTCTCTTATGCTATGGTTTGGTCAGTGTTTCCTTTTTATAAATATAATTTAAAAAAGAAAATGAAAAATACCATCTAATTTTTAGGAGTAATTACTACAAGTGGAGTGAGGTTCTAAAATGCAGGACCTGATTTACTGTTTGGGGCCTCTTCCACTGTGGACCAAGGAGGCCTGGGTGTTGGTCCCCTGGTTGAGCACACATGCTACAATGTGAAAGGAGTGGGGATTGAGGCCCTGGCCCGACCTATGGAGAAAAGCTTTGCGAGTGATGAAGCAGTGTTGGACTCCCTTCCCTCTCCATTTCTCGCAGTCTCTAGCCAATAAATAATAAATATAATAAAATATCTTAAATTAAAAAGATGTTTTATTAAATCATAACAGTACATTTTAAGCCTCCAACTTATTCCAATTACTAACTTCCTTCTGAACTTAAAACTCAAACTTTATTTTTAAGAAATACACTTCCAGAGTGGGAATACATCTTTTTTCTTTTCTTTTTTACCATAGAACTGATCAGCTCTGGCTTATGTTGTTGCTAGGTAAACATGGGACTTTGCCTAACCATTATGTTATCTACCCTCACCCGCCCTGGAAAACATCATTGATTAATCTACTAAGAAGACACTGAAAAGCATGTGCTGTAATTATAATTTGGCTTTGCTTTCTGTGAGGACATAAGATGAAGGCTTAGACATTATCACAAAAGGAAAATAGTCTTTCTCTTGAATCACTCAGATGGCATCTTTGTACTGCAACCCTTTGTCCTGCATATGAGAACAAATACCTCAGTGGTTGAGCATGTGCACAATATCTGGGTAGAATAATAAAGAAGCTGTAATCTACATATATAAATTATGTGGAAATGTATTTGGTGTAATTTTTGTATGTGATCACCTTATATCAGCCAAACTATATCCTTTGAAACTACAAGTTTGAATTTCCAAATTAATCTATAAGGAGAAATTTTGAATGTATTCTGTATTTTGTCCTGAGTCATCTGTACCACTTTATAGAGACTTTATAGAGACACCACTTTATAGAGACAATGCTCAAGGAGCGTTTCCTGGTATTCTTTATTGTATATGATATTCCTTACTATAAGATTAGGGAATACAAAATAAAGCAAAATCCTTGTTTCAATAAAGAGTTGACTATAAATGACTATGAAAATAAAATGTAGGGGCCAGGTGGTGGTGCACCTAGTTAAGTGCACACATTACAGTGTGCAAGGACCCAGGACCCAGGACCCAGGTCCCCACCTGCAGGGGGAAAGCTTCACAAGTGGTGAAGCAGGGCTGCAGGTGACTCTCTGTCTCTCTCCCTCTCCATCTTCCCCCCTCAATTTCTGTCTCTATCCAATAATATGTAAAGGAGATGAGAGGAGAAGGGAGAGGAGGGGAGGGGAGGGGAGGGGAGGGGAGGGGAGGGGAGGGGAGAAGAGAAGAGAAGAGAAGAGAAGAGAAGAGAAGAGAAGAGAAGAGAAGAGAAGAGAAGAGAAGAGAAGAGAAGAGAAGGGAAGAGAAGAGAAAGCTACATGTCTCAACCCCCCAGCACCCCACCTGCAGGGGAATGGCTATACAGGTGGTAAAGCAGGTCTGCAGGTGTCTGTCTTTCTCTCCCCCTCTGTCTTCCCCTCCTCTCTCCATTTCTCTCTGTCCTAACAACAATGACATCAATAACAATAATAATAACTACAACAACAATAAAAAACAAGGGCACCCATCAAAGTTCCACCAAGCTTCTTTAAGAGAATAGAACAAACACTACAATCATTAATCTGGAACCTGAAAACACCTAGAATTTCCAAAACCATCTTGAGGAAAAGAAACAGAAATGGAGGCATCACACTCCCAGACCTTAAACTATATTATAAAGCCATCATCATCAAAACAACAATAAAAAACAAGGGCACCCATCAAAGTTCCACCAAGCTTCTTTAAGAGAATAGAACAAACACTACAATCATTTATCTGGAACCTGAAAACACCTAGAATTGCCAAAACCATCTTGAGGAAAAGAAACAGAAATGGAGGCATCACACTCCCAGACCTTAAACTATATTATAAAGCCATCATCATCAAAACAGCATGGTATTGGAACAAAAATAGGCACACAGACCAGTGGAACAGAATTGAAAGCCCAGAAATAAATCCCAACACCTATGGGCATCTAATCTTTGATAAGGGGGTCCAAGGATTAAATGGAAAAAGGAGGCTCTATTCAATAAATGGTGCTGGGAAAACTGGGTTGAAACCTGCAGAAGAATGAAATTGAACCACTTTATCTCACCAGAAACAAAAATCAACTCCAAATGGATCAAAGACCTAGATGTCAGACCAGAAACAATCAAATACGTAGAGGAAAACATTGGTAAAACACTTTCTCACCTACACCTCAAGGACATCTTTGATGAATCAAACCCAGTTGCCAGGAAGACTAAAGCAGAAACAAACCAATGGGACTACATCAAATTGAAAAGCTTCTGCACATCCAAAGAAACTATTAAACAAACAGAGAGACCCCTCACAGAATGGGAGAAGATCTTCACATGCCTTACATCAGACAAGAAACTAATCACCAAAATATATAAAGAGCTCAGCAAACTTAGCCACAAAAAAGCAAATGACCCCAACCAAAAATGGGCAGAGGATATGAACAAAACATTCACTACAGAGGAGATCCAAAAGGCTAACAAACATATGAAAAACTGCTCTAGGTCACTGATTGTCAGAGAAATGCAAATCAAGACAACACTAAGGTACCACCTCACTCCTGTAAGAATGGCATACATCAAAAAGGACAGCAGCAACAAATGCTGGAGAGGATGTGGGGACAGAGGAACCATTTTACATTACTGGTGGGAATGTATATTGGTCCAGCCTCTGTGGAGAGCAGTCTGGAAAACTCTCAGAAGGCTAGACATGGACCTTCCATATGATCCAGTAATTCCTCTCCTGGGGCTATACCCCAAGGACTCCATAACACCCAACCAAAAAGAGGTGTGTACTCCTATGTGCATAGCAGCACAATTCATAATAGCTAAAACCTGGAAGCAACCCAGGTGCCCAACAACAGATGAGTGGCTGAGAAAGCTGTGGTATTTATACACAATGGAATACTATGCAGCTATCAAGAACAATGAACCCACCTTCTCTGACCCATCTTGGACAGAGCTAGAAGGAATTATGTTAAGTGAACTAAGTCAGAAAGATAAAGATGAGTATGGGATGATCCCACTCATCAACAGAAGTTGAGGAAGAAGATCTGAAAGGGAAACTAAAAGCAGGACCTGATCAAATTGTAAGTAGGGCACCAAAGTAAAAACCCTGTGGTGAGGGGAAGACATGCAGCTTCCTGGGCCAGTGGGGGGTGGGAGTGGGTAGGAGGGATGGGTCACAGTCTTTTGGTGGTGGGAATGGTGTTTATGTACACTCCTAGCAAAATGTAGTCATATAAATCAGTAGTTGATTAATATGAGAGGGGGAAAATCAATTGTATGTCTCAAAGTTTTTCAAAACACAAACTGAATCTTTTTAATATATAGGCTGTGTATTTGATATGCGGGCTCTCTCAAAAGCCTAGACCAAGTAGATTAGAAGCATCCAATAGCACAGCTATATACAAGATACTGGATACTGTACAGCAAACCATAATAAAAGGACTTTTCAAAGTCAACCCAATTACCAAATAATGTGATGATAATATAACTATCAATTGTCTTTTTGAACCCTAAGACAGCAGGAACCTCACATCTCCACTATAGAGCCCCTACTTCCCCCAGTCCTGGAACCCTTGGATAGGGCCCACTTTCCCATATGCGTCTCCCAATCCATAGCAAATAATATTGCATCCGCCGATCACAACCTAACCAACGCAACGATTGCCACCTCAACATACTTCAGCTCAGACTGTGTCCAGAGACTTCACGAGTGGAATGACAACCCTTCAGCTTCATTACTTGGGTGAGACCTTTCCTTTTATAGTATACTCTAATTTCATCTCAGGTGGTTCACTTTCTAACAAAGTCCCATAACCTAGATATACACCAGTTTCTGTGAGAGAGAGCATATGTTCACACGTATCCATAAACTACTGCAAAATATATACCTGAAAGCAGTAGTACACTAGAGTTTGCAGTGAGTACACCCCTAACACTTCCTCTCCACTATTCCAAGCTTTGGGTCCATGATTGCTCAACAATTTGTTTGGCTTCATATGTTAACTCTCTTTTCAATCACCAGGTTCCAGATCAATCACCAGGATGCTGGCCAGGCTTCCCTGGATTGAAGACCCCACCAATGTGTCCTGGAGCTCAGCTTCCCCAGAGACCCACCCTACTAGGGAAAGAGAGAGGCAGACTGGGAGTATGGACCGACCAGTCAACGCCCATGTTCAGCGGGGAAGCAATTACAGAAGCCAGACCTTCCACCTTCTGCAACCCACAATGACCCTGGGTCCATGCTCCCAGAGGGCTAGAGAATGGGAAAGCTATCAGGGGAGGGGGTGGGTTATGGAGATTGGGTGGTGGGAATTGTGTGGAGTTGTACCCCTCCTACCTTATGGTTTTGTTAATTAATCCTTTCTTAAATAAAAAAAAAAACAAGGGCAAAAAAATAGAAAATAAATAAATTTAAAAAAGAAAAGAAAATGTCGTTAATTCAAAAATATAAATAACTTAACTACACCAGTTTTAAAATGAGGATGCACATTTATAAACATTTTCAAATCTGTATCATTTTTTAACATAGTACTTGATATCAGTTCATTAGCCTATTGGTCTGAAAATACAGAGCAATCTTAGAACGCCAATAACATCAGCAGTTTTCTTTATTTGTTTACCCTGATCCTCTGGCTGTTTCTATTGCTAGGGATTGGCATAGTGGCCAAAAGGGACAAGGATTTAAAAAGTAACAAAAATCTAGGCTAAGGGTGTCACTATCCAAAAGTGAGGCAAAACTAAACTGGCACATAGACAAATGGAAAAGTGCCTTTAAGACAAGAAAAGTAATTGATAAAATAGCTTACAAACTCTGGAACTGGTGCTCAGCAAACCTTATCTTAAATGAATGAGCAAAGAAGTAAATGATGTAGACCTTAAGCCATTGCTACTCCTCCAAACATATATAAGCTTTCAGAGGCAAAGACATTAGCATGAATCTTTATGGAAGAATTTAAAAAGAAAAGACCACTAAAATATTCATCCACTGCATCTGTGCTCCTCATGCATCTTGTCAAGTTTAAAATGTGTATTGTTGGGAACATGTGTAAGCCTGATAGAGCTTAGGGAGAACCACCCCCATCTTTGGATGGAGGTCTGAGAAGATAACCTCTTGGTAAGTCTCTCTCAACCAAGGTGAGCATAAGGGGGGGAAACTCAGACTTGGTTCTTTCCTTCTTGACTCTCAGGCCCACAGATACCCCAGTACTTCCCTCCATTAACTGCAGGCCACATGGTCGCAGATTCACTCATTCAAAGTCACCTTCTGATCACAGAAGAACACACCTTATCACACACTTCATCACACACCTCAGACCCCAGACAAGAGAAATTCCAAACTATATGGCCTTTTGATATCCATCTTCTCTCTGTCTCACCCTACGGGTTTAACCCCTATGCTTCTCTCAAATACCTTTGGATAATTAAGTTGCTTGTGTTGTGGAAAATAACTGTTTTGTATCTCATCAATTCCTGTCATATCAGCCCCCTACCTTGGGGGCATGCTGACTGTTAAGAAACCTATAATTTCTGTCATATTTCAACAATAATTACCTCCATTGCTTTTCTATTTAACTCATGTCAATTTTGCTAATAAACGGACTCTAGGATTCTGGGACTCAAGGACTCAGATTCTAGATTCACGCTAAGAGTCCCCTGGTGTCTTTTACTTCGTGTCACCCCTGTCGTGAGCAAGAAAGAACCAGCCCGTTACCTTTCCCCTGGAGGCCACCCTGCCAGAGAAGGAGAGAGACACCCCGAAAGTGTATTATCAGGAAAACCAAAATGTCAAGCTACTGCTACAATTCAGCAACAGCTCACGATTCTTTGGATACTGTCATTCATTATCGTGGATTGTGTTAGCATTTATTAGAATTTTGTGTATCAGTGACAACAGAATATTTTATGCAACTCTTAAAGGACAGGGACACATGCAGAGAAGGAACCTGACAAATGAATTCTTTCTAGAATGCAGGGTCCATTTTACTGTATGATTGATGCAGTCCTTTTGGTGGGTCTTTACAATGAAGTAGCAAGTAGAGACACTGGGGATGGGTGGAGAGAGCCTGAGTTAGAGGCAGCATAAGAAAAAGGTATCCACTTGAATCTGGATAAACAGCAATGCCGTATCAGACATTTGGAGATATAGAGTTCAGTAATCTCACTTCCATTCTTCAGAAGAGGAAACACTAGAAGAAATTAACTTACTAGATTGTTGGATGAGTTTGTAGTTGTTGGACTGTTTAAAAGTATATGTCACTTGCTTTTCTCTTTTTTTGTTTTGGTACTCTTCTTTCTCATCCAATTCCGAAGAGCTGCTGCTACTGTCATAGCTGCTGTCACTGCTGCAGTACTTCTGTCTTCTCATTATTTCTGTGCTCTCAGGCATGGAAGATAGAGGCTGAAACAGAAAGGAATGTTATTTGGATAGAATTTTTTAAAAAATGAATGCTAACGTATTAGTTACTTTCTTAATCCCTTGATTATGCACGTTGCTTTTCACTGAAGACTGAAAATGTCCCCAAAGTACTGTTGTTACAATCTGCTATGGGCTTATGTGATTCCCTAAGTTTTCTGTTTTTGCAAAATATTCTTTTTAAACGATACAGTTCAGACATGATGGGGGGAAATGTTGCTTCTATATGATCAGAATAGAAAAAAAAAAACATGGAATACACAAACAAGTAGATTTAAGGAAATATATCTGTAGTAGAAATATAAAAATTAGAAACAGAAGTTTTTCCTCACTTTGTATAAAGAGATCACTCACCAAGACTCTTTTTGCATTAAACACGTTCGGTGTCATTCAAAACGTGTGTGTGTGTGTGTGTGTGTGTGTGTGTGTGTGTGTGTGTGTGTGTGTACCTAAGAGAGAAATGAAATGAAAAGGATGAAGAGTTACAAGAGGAAAAAGAAGGAACTGAGGTGGTAGCACAAACAGCAGAGTGCATACTTTATACGAGTGAGCTTGATCCTAGGTGTTGTATAAAATGTACAGTGTGTAGTCACACACATACACACACAAATGAAGAGGAACAAATAGAAAAAGAAAGCAACAGTCACTACAAGTGATTCGTCAATCATGAGACATACAGGAACGCAATAGCTTAGAACAGAGCTTATGGGCCTATTCACTCAGAAATGCACACAAGAGGTGAGGTATTATTCACATGTCTAATTTATAGGTCTTTTTTGTTAACTGGACAATTTCCAACTTGATTATAAATAGTTCATGCCTTTGAAGATTCCTGTTATGTAACGCTGGTCATAATGTAGCAACACTGTTTTTCCATGTCCATGATACTTCTTAAAAAAAAATTGGGGGCCAGGTGGTAGCACAGTGGGTTAAGCGCACATAGCACGAAGTACAAGGATCGGTGTAAGGATCCTGCTTTGAGCCCCCAGGTTGCTCTACAAGCAGGTAATGAAGCAGGTCTGCAGGTGTCTATCTTTCTCTCCCCATTTCTGTCTTCCCCTCCTCTCTTGATTTCTCTCTGACTTATCCAACAACAACAACAGCAATGGCCACAATAGCAATAACAAGGGCAACAAAATGGGGAAAATGGCCTCCAGAAACAGTGGATTCATAGTGCAGGCACTGAGCCCCAGCAATAGCCCTAGAAGCAATAAATAAATCAATAAATAAATAAATGACTTAATGTAAAAATTAGTATAGCATGAATTTAGAGGTTAGATGCTACAGAAGGAAATTCAAAATGTGCTATTCTATTCTACTATTTTCCATTAAGATCATGTTTCCAACCTTTCCAATTATCAGCTTCCATCATTAAAGGGAATCAAAGGTAAGAGGAGTTGGGCAGCCTCACTTCAAAAAGAATGTGCAAAACCCACAACAAGACTTTTTCAAATCAGTTATTTCAAGTGACTGTTTACTACACACACCATATGTTTCTGACTCCTGCTGGGAAAGGTTCCTGCAGTTCTATACTAGTTTCTTGTTCTCTGTTAAGTTAAACAAAAAAGGTTTTGATGTCAGCATCCACCATAATGAAATCTGTTGCCACCTTGGGATCTCCCTGAAGTCATCTGTATCCTCTCATGTAAGAGTAAAAGATGAAAGACAAAGCAGGAGTATTTTATGAAGTCCCCGGCACACAGGGTAAGCTGGAGTTTCATCTTCATCAAGTCGTTGCCTTTGCAAAAGTTGAAAAGTAACCAAAGCAGCAAAGTGTCTTAATACACAAAGGTACCAACATGGGTTTTAAAACAGTTTGTTCTCCATCCGATAGTCTGATATTTACTGAACACTGACGATGTTCAAAGTGATAAGCCTAAAAACATTTACCAATAACTCAAATCCTCAATTTTTTTTAATTTCTTTTTTTTAAATATTTTTTTTAAATTTATTTATTCCCTTTTGTTGCCCTTGTTTTATTGTTGTAGTTATTATTGTTATTGTCGTCGTTGTTGGATAGGACAGAGAGAAATGGAGAGAGGAGGGGAAGACAGAGAGGAGGAGAGACAGACAGACACCTGCAGACCTGCTTCACCACCTGTGAAGCGACTCCCCTGCAGGTGGGGAGCCGGGGTTCGAACCGGGATCCTTATGCCGGTCCTTGTGCTTTGCGCCACCTGCGCTTAACCCGCTGTGCTACAGCCCGACTCCCCTCAAAATTTTTAAGTCATGAATTCTAGCGGCAGGGTGTTCCTTCAGAAGTCAACCGTATCCTTGATACATAAAGGCAGGAATATTTACCTTTGGTCCTCGAGGCTTGGGTGTTTTACCCATCAGTCTCTCATCATCAATTTCACATTGTTCCAGAAGATCCAAAATATCTTCCTCCTTAAATTGTTTAAATGAAAACTGTGATCACTAAGTAAATCTAAGTTTTTGTAAGTTTTAATAGCCTCCACAAAAATAGTGTACAGTAAGGACTCCTTGAACTATATCATAACATTGTCTGGAATCACATAAATAAATGGCAAGCTCTCTTGAAGACACGACTGAAAGCTGGCACAGACAAAGCCATGTGGTTGAAATCAATCATGAATCAATTATGATAAGCAAATATATCCTTACATTCAAGCACACTATATTAAAAATCCCAAAGTACAGCTTGGTGTTTTAGAATTTTTAAATGTTAATTCTGATCTTTGGACCACAATTTCATCAAACACTTCCATCATGATTAATACAATTCTTAGAACAGCAGACAGAAATTTTATATTATTGAAATAGTTTATGGTTAGCAGTTTAATTTAGAAACAGTCCAGGGACTGCGTGATTGCTGTATCCTGTAGAGCACACGTATTAATTACCATGTGCAAGGATTGGGGTCCAAAGCCCCAGTCCCCACCTACAGGGGGGAAGCTTCATGAGTGGTGAAGCAGTACTGCAGGTGTCTCTCTTTCTTGTTCCCTCTCTACTTTCCCCTCTTCTCTCAACTTCTCTCTAACCTATCAAATAAAAATAATTTTTAAAAGAGACAATGTAATGTTAATACCTGGATAATAGCACAATTGAATGAAATGCCTTCAAAACTTTAACTATGATACCAGAAAAGTCTTTAGAAATTTTTTTTAAAAACTTGTCATTTTATAGCTCTAATACTTTCTCTCATTCTTTTCTAGAGTCATTCTGAAGTCAAAGGTAAAAGTGATAAAGACTTTCACCCAGGCAAAAACTAAGCAAAGATAAGCAGTAGGAGTATAGTAGTTATACCTGAATCACTCAATTTTATGTATTATTTATATTTCACTGTTCCCTTAAAAACAATTTTGAGGGGAGTCGGGTGGTAGTGCAGCGGGTTAAACGTACGTGGCCCAAAGCCAAGGGCCAGCATAAGGATCCTGGTTTGAGCCCCCGGCTCCCCATTTGCAGGGGAGTCACTTCACAGGCTGTGAAGCAGGTCTGCAGATGTCTATCTTTCTCTCCTCCTCTCTGTCTTCCCCTCCTCTCTCCATTTCTCTCTGTCCTTTCCAACAATGACAACAATAATAACTACAACAATAAAACAACAAGGGCAACAAAAGGGAATAAATAAACATTTAAAAAAACAATTTTGAGAAAACTAAAACTTCACAGTACAATGAAGTTGCAAAATGATTATTCCTTGTCTCAATCCATGAAAGATATTAAAATATCAAAAAACTGTCATAAAATATGATTAAATAATAATCCTATGATGAATTCCAAGGACAGAAGTGCAAGATACTCAAAGAGATACTCAGGGATTCTCTTTATTTGGGTGAAGGAAAAGCATAACAGATAATACTTTTATCATAATAGGTAAGTAGAAAAAGATAAGCCAGCAATACTTTGTCTTCAGAATATTAGAAAGTCACAGAGAAAAAGCAATGTAAGAGGCTGAGGAGATGTCTCCCTCACTTAGTAGGCTACATGCTTCGTCATTGTACAGTCCAGATTTAAGCCCGGGCACCACATGGGACGGTCTATGCCAATGCTGTGGTATCTCTTTAACTCTCTGTCTCTTTTTCCTCTGTGTCTTGCTGAATGAACAGGAGCCCAGAATGGTATAACTAGACATGTGTGAGATTCAAACACCACACACATACACACACACACACACACACACACACACACACACACACACACAATATAAGCAAACTAGAGACGGGGGAAAATACTGATTTAGTAGAACAAAGATGAGAAGGACACTTTCTATTTCCGGGTCATTGGTTAGGTCTGGATGAAGACATGCAAAGGTTGAGTCTATAACAGACAAAGAAAATTCAAATTTTCAGTGGTCAAGTGGGCGACCATGCCATCTAGAGGAGCGCCACAGAGCTAGTTTTCTCTCCACTCATGGACTCTCTCTCCAATAGTGATTTCAGTTGAGTCTACAGTGATGTAGGATGACAGCATGGGTGGAAAACTCATAGTAAGTTTGATGATTATGATGAATACTAATCTACATTCACTATGTTGTACATTATAGCTCTAGAACTTACCCTAATTACAAGTTTGTACTCTTAAGCAATATCTCTCGGGCCAGGGCAAGACAGCTCACTTGGATATTGGGCTTACTTTGTCATGAGCACAACCCAGGTTTGATCCTGGGCCCCCACCACACTGAGGAAGCTTCAGTGCTCTGGTATCTTTCTAGCATTGTTTCTTTCTATCTAAAAGGGGGGGGGGGAGGGAAGGGGACATCTCTCCTCTGCCTCTCCCTTTCAGTTCCTGGTAAGCAACATTTTATTACCTATTTTTTAATTATAACTTTGGCTTCTCCAGATCCAACAACTAAGTGATATGACACAATATTTGTCATTCTGTATCTAATTTACCTCACTTAGCACAATGTCCTCAAGAGTCATCCATATTGTTTAAAAAAAAAAAGGGGGGGATTTCTTTTTCATCACCAAGTATTAATTAAGATATTTACCACAGCATTTTAAATATTTGTCCATCAGTCGTTTCCATATCTTGGCTATCGTGACTAAGGCTACAATAAACACAGGAGTGTATTCATTTCCTAGATACCCTGTTTTTATTCCCTTTAAGTATACGTCTAGAAATGAAATTGCTGGATCACACAGTAAATCTATTTTTAGTTCTCTCAAGAATCTCCATGTTGCTTCCATCGTGACTGAAAGCATTTACGTTCCTACCAAATAGGTATTTCTTTTATCCAGACCCATGCCAAGACTCGCAACTCATCTTCACATTACTCATCTAGTAGATCTGAGGTGATACTTTATTGTATCTTTAATTTGTTTCCCTGATGATTAGTGTTGTTGAACATGGTTTTGTTTTTTTTTTTTCACTATACTGTTTCATCCTTATTGGTTTTTATTTATAGTTGTAGCATAACATGGAGTTGTTGCTTTTTTAAAAAAAAATTACAATATAGAGGGTTTAGGACCTGGAACATGATGGCAGAGGATTGTATTGTTATGTGGAAATGTTATACATGTACAAAGTATTGAATTTTACTGCTGACTGTAAACCATTAATCCCCCAATAAAGAAATAATAAAAAAGAAATTATAATATATATCCTTAAATCATGCACTTGTATTAGCCAATCAAATAGCCAACCTTCAGTTGCTATTTTACCAACCCACAGATAATCTAAGAATAAAAGAAGCAGCAAGAAAGGTGTAACAGATAGAAAAAAAAAAAGAGAGAGAAAAAAACAGGAGAGGCTGCATAAATAGAGCTTTATCAATACTTGTAGGAAATGATTAAGACAGACTGTGTAACCCCAAAATGCTATTTACTAAAGATATGTTAAGTAAAATAATATAGATTAGTTAAAAGTAAATGGGTAAAAAAGGGTACACTGTTCAAATAGGTAGAAAAGGGCACCACCATACAGATAGTAATTATGGAAAAAAATTCTATAGTTATCACACAAAGCAAGTTTGAAGGTAAATATTACCTACGAGAAAGACAAATATTCAGTAATGATAAAACAGACTAAGTGGAAAGACATCTTCATAGCTTCCCAGTATATGAAAGAAAAAAAAATCTATGATTCCAGTTAGAAGTTTAAACAAATCTTTCTCAGTAATTACTAAACCAGCTGAATGGCTGCTACCCAAATTTAGTTAAGTAAAATATGCAAAAACTCTTTACCCAATGCCTGTAGTATATTTATGATTTTCAAGTAGATTTGAATAATTCAGTAAAATAACTACTACACTGAGAAATAAAGTATCAATAAATTGCAGGAGACTGAAAGCAAAAGGTTTCTACTGTTAATGAACTAAAGAAGAAATCTTCAATGAAAATGAAAATGTTATTTGTCTGTTTTATTGTTGCCAAGACTTCACCACGCAGGACCATTATTTTCAGGCAGAGAAACAAGTCAGACATAGAGCAGAGGCAAAGAATTAGCAAGCAAGGAAAAGAAACCATATTCACTGAAGCCTTTTTTTCTTTTTTAAGAAATGACAATATATGTCCTTAAATCATGCACTTGTCTTAGCCAGTCACAACAGCCAACCTTGAGTTAGTATTTTACTGGCTCACCACTGATCTAAGGACAGTAGGGGGATGAGCTCTAGCCTGAGTCAGACACATAGCAAAATAAGCATTATCCAAATGAGCTATTCTGCAGGCCTAGAAAAGAATTAAATGTATGGAAATAAAGCAAGCAATGTACAAATAACCAAAATAAAAATTCAAACACAATTTATACTGGCAGTTAAGAAAAACAAACATATAAAAATTGCTAACTAGTTGTACAAAATAATCAAATGCTTCCATTGCTGACAACAAAGGGAAAAATAAAATGTTTTACACTGATTATTGCTGGTAGTAATGGCAGAAAATACTAAATATGTCATAATAAATTTAAGGAGAGATATGCAAGTCCTATGCATTGAAAATAGCAAACATAACTAAGAAAGCTAAATGTCAAGAAGGAAATTTGGAAGAAAAAAGTATCGGCATATTCCTTCTGCTTCTGTCTCTTAGACTAGATATTATAGATTTTAAGTGAATATATAGATTTTTATTACAGAATTTGAGTAAAAATAGAAAAACAAAACTACCCAAAATATTTTCGCATGCTTTTTTAAAATACCCATTGCAACAGTAAATTTAAGGGGATTATTATTATAGGCACTTAGTATAAAGTAATAGCCAATTTAACAAGTTCACTTAAACTAATGTGCCCAACAATATCAAACATGATGCAGGAGGGGAATTCATTAGCACTTAAACACCGGACTTATCCTCTTAAAATGTTCCCTCCCTTTGGAAACCCAGGTTACTATACTAAGTTAACCACTTCATAGTGATGGTAGTCAAAAAGAAAAAAGATCTTCAGCAACCCGGTAAGAAACCACAAAGAGTCAGCTTCTCAGATGTTCCAACTATTTCAACAGAAGATACACCAGGCATGGCATGCTAGTGAAGTCGTCTTCTGTCTAGACACAGTTGAGCTTTCAGATAAATGATACTATATAGTTCACTACAAGCAAAACCAGCTGAAGGAGCTTTTTTTGAGCCCAGCCAAGATTGCAGAAGAATGAATAGATAAGTGAAGTAGTTTACTATACTGTCGTGGATAATTTAAGGATCTCTGAGTAAGGTAAGCAGATGTGAGGTAGGGTGGGATGGGGGAGAGGAAGAGGAAGAGAGAGAGAGAGAGAGAAGGAGAGAGAGAAATTTAATTACTTTTAATATACCAGGCCACTGCAGTATTGGAGTGGAAATAATGTATAATGCTAATTAAGAACTGAAATAATGAGAGCATCACAAACCTTAATTCAGTGAATTTTTTATTCAGCTACATAAAACACAGCTCTGTAATAAGACATGTTTATTCCATTAGATTAATACTGCAACATGGTATCAAGAGTCTCTATAATTCATTCTATTAAAAAGCATTTATGAAATCATTTAGTTGGTTATGATATAGCACCAACTGTTAAAACAGGACAACATACATCCTAAAAGTAACATATTTTATAGGGAGGGTTTGGGTGCAAGGTTTTCATCTTTTTTCTCTTTGTAATTGCCCATATTTACCTTCATCCTTTTCAAAGGATTATTCAACTCTCGCTGGAAAAAAGCTGCTCTTCCTGAAAGAAAGGTCTGAAAAGCGACAGCCAACAAGTTTTCATACTTTTCAAGGAGTGTTTTATCTTCAGGCGGATAAATTCGTCTATAATAAAATCAGACAAGTCAATTCATTTAGAAAAACTAGGACAGCACATGCGTGAAAGCCAACTACATAATCTTTTGACCTCCTAATCTGTAATCTTTTGACCTCCTAATCTGTGTCACTCACTTTCCTAGAGAGCCAAGATAAAAATGAATTATAAGAAAGTCATAATCTTTTTTATCTGTTAACACAAACTAAAGTTTATCGATAAACTACACACATCCATGAAGTTCAGTATATAAAGGTTTGGCTGGGAAGAGGTGTTTGGAGAACTACAATTGGGTGTACTAGAGTCGAGGTGATGGGGAATAAGCTGGTTGTTCTGAACTAAGTTTAATTACTGAAGTCTGCAGGGATGGAGGGATTCACCCTGGTGATCTCATTTTGGGTGGTAAAATTTGACTCCCTAGTAGAGAGAACTCATTAGACATAGGGTGTGAGGACTATGTATTGGGTTTTCAGAAAAGTTATAACATGTTTTTCTATGTTGTCCTATGCAAAAAAAAAATGTGTTATGACTTTTCCAACAGTGCAATATTAATATCATTACTGGTAATGGAGTTAAGACCAGGGGGGGAAAAAATCTTACCATGTGTACAAAAAGTTCTTTGGCCTCAAATATTCCAAAATCTGATTAATCAATGGCAAAGATTAGGACAAGAGGCAATATTTTCAAGAACACAAAGCATTCAGGGGCCTCCTTCCATTCTCCAGACAGTAAAACTGTACAAGGGTCTCAGTGCAGAAAAGTCCAGGTCCTTCTCTCTTGTCTCTTTTCTGGTTCTCTTAAGCATGTTTATTATGCATCTGGCTCCTGATACATTTGAGTTTGAAGCAAAATACCGCAACCACTTTGAATTAATATAAGCTCAAACAGGAGACCAGCAACCTGACTTTCCTCAAACAGCATACATTATAACCAAATTAGGTCACAGGATAATGCCTAGTACAAAAGGTCTCTAAAGCCTGGCTAATAGTCTCTGAGGTCTAAACCACCTATTCACTATCTTCAGTATCTTTTCTCTCTGGAAAAATTAAGCAAAAAGCTCTTTCTCAGAATGTATTCAATGTTTGAAATAAATCTATCAGGCTAAAATATATAGACTAATTATTTTTTGACACTTCACTTCTTCAGTCTATTTAAAAAAAAAAATTGAAGCACAGTCACCTATAATTTCCCATATGTCGATTTTCATGTTCTTCTCTGGAGACCTGCTTTCGGACTTGAGCGAGTCTTTCTTTCTAGAAATGAAGACAGTTTACTCATAAAACCTGACAAATGAATCATACAATTCAAGTTGTGGGTACATTATTCGAATTTTTATACCAGCTCTTCTTTCCGCCTCTCCAACTGGTGTCTCTGCTGTTCCCAGTCTGAGGAACCTGGTAAGAGTTTTTTTATTGAATTTTGACCGTAAAGCCTCTTTTGAGCCTCAGCTTTTTGTTTGGCCAAGTTTTTCCTTTTATCACTGGTCCTGAAATATTAAACACAAGACAATATGTTGGTATGCTTCACATTGGTTTGGTCTCACTCCCCCAACCTCTGGGAGATTTGGTTTAGCCCTTGCTAGTTTCACACTTCTCCCTTCTCCCTGCCCCCTACCCTACGTACTTCCTGAGTTCCTGACTCTGCCACTGGAAGAGAAAGATGGAGGAGCACATTGTGTGGTGATTAGGTGTTAGACTGTTTGCCCGCTCATGAATAAAGATTGAACTGCGTTCTCAGCTCAGCCACGAGTCTCTGGTCATCTCTATTACCCACCCGTGAAGCCAGCCCGGAGAAAACAACATAATGGCATACAAACGTGGGGCCTTACCTGCCCATCCCCCAGATAAGTGAAGAATTTGGCTACCTATCCACTATGGCCTTCTTTTCTGCTTGTGAAGAGGTTTCCAAAGGCCTCTGCCCTTTATTCACGAGACTGTTTCTCTATTTCTGGGACATTTCTCTCTGGGCCACACTGTGGTTTCCACCCACCGCTGGCCCACCGGGGCCTACTCGCTGCTGCAGGACATGGGGCGTTGGGCGTGGGCTCCCTCCACACAGCTCAGCCACCGGGAGCAGGGAAGTGGGCATGGCAGGCAGGGCTGCAGCCTATCCTGGCCGCCACCCTGAGGCACCTCGGCCCACGCCTTCTGCACGGCTGGCCCGCCCGCCCTCCTGCTATGAAGTCTGGGCAGATACCGGACCACCCAGAGACCGCGGGCTCCCTGCCGGGTCTGGGCCCCCTGGCCGAGATCCCCAGCTCGGCTCTGAAGGCAGAGGAGCTAGAATACACAGAGATCCCTGCAGAGATGGCAACCTACAATTCCTGGAGCTGAAGCTGCGCAAGAAGCCACCGCTGGACAATGCAACCCTGAACAACTAGACAGTACAGATTTAAATTCGTGTTTAAAATGACATGTCTTCGGAACAAAAGTTTTTCTCCTTGTGTATTGAAGACCATGTTTATGTGTGTGTTTAAAGTTTGGTAAACATTAACTTTAAGGTTAAAAATGTAACTTTAAGGCTATATTCTTACCAGACAAAGTTAAATGAAAAAGGTTTTCAACATAGTTCTCATAAAGGTAAAATTAACTTACATTTAAAGTCTAAGGTAAAAATTAGTTAACAAGCAATATATTTTAACTAAGTTGGTCTAAAAAACCTGCACACACCTAGGGTGTGTCTCCATCTTAAATGGGTGTAACAAAAGGTTAAATAAGACATTGTTGATATGTAAAGCTCTCAAATACCTTCTCAATTAGAAACGGTAGATTGCACAATGGTTATGCTAACGATTCTCATGCCTGAGGCTCTAGCAGTGGTTCTTTGACTTACCACATTTTATTGCCCTTAGATTGGTTAGGAGCCTTAAAATGAAATGAAAAAGACCTTCCAAATTTATAAAGATACTTAAACCAATTATAATCAGCGAGTTATTTATTGTGGTAAACTTCTAACCTGCTACAAGTTTTGTTTCATAAGTAAGTGAATTTCAGTTGTCAAGTTCTCTATAGAAAAGCGGAATTCCAGCAGCTGATCTTCCTCATATAACGTTCCACCCCCTGGCAATTCTTCGGTGGACATCTGCTTTGAACTGGCACTTCTATCGGACTCACTGGTACACCTCTTGGACACTTTGCACAAAACTAGCAGCTTCCCTTTATGCTGCTGGGTTTCTCAAAGACTGCAGCCAGCTGCCTTGGGACTATAGGCCATACACCCCCATGCTAGGTAATGCTCACAGAGGCAGAAAGCGCCCCCAGAGGCAAGAGATGCCCACAGAGGCAGGAAAGGTCCTTTAGCTTGATAAAGCCTTGCCCACAGAGGCAAGAAATGCCCCCTCAGGCCTTCCCTTGGCAGCACACTGGTTCTTGTTGCTCGCTTACTTGTTCCTCCATGTTTGTGCCAGTCTCTTTAAAAAAAAAAAAATGCCTGTACGATATAGGTTTCTATTTACCCCACACTCCTGATACTATGGTCAATTAGTTAAAAAGAAAAGGGGGAATTGTTGGTATGCTTCACATTGGTTTGGTCTCACTCCCCCAACCTCTGGGAGATTTGGTTTAGC